>NW_027507399.1:20000-42197 GCF_052324685.1 Brachyhypopomus gauderio
CGTGAAGTATCACGTTTGGTGTTTTGGTCATATGAGCTTGGGGGTGAGCCAGCTTGTGCTTTGGCAGGCGTATGAGCTGGGGGTGAGCCGCTTCCACCGCATTACCAAGACAATGGGCGTTAATCCCTTCACAGCAGGGGAGTGGGCTACATGGACCCTACCAAGCCCTGTGAAATTTTTCGCTTCTCTAGGAGCTCTAGTGTTAATGCAAGCCTTACCTACTTGTTAGGAAATGCATGTGTAACATTACAAACATGATAAAACAGCTTGTTATCACATCCAAACACTGTTTTAGAACAAAATATGAGTTTTCAGTTCATTCTTCAAAAGTTGCACTTTTGCTCCAAGTTATGCTCAGAAACACTGTTTAGAGCGCTTACAGCGCCAGCAAACGCTGTTTTGAACGCCTTAATGCAAGACTTACTACTTGTTAGAAAATGGATGTGTAACATTACAAACATGATAAAACAGCTTGTTATCACATCCAAACACTGTTTTAGAACAAAATATGAGTTTTCAGTTCATTCTTCAAAAGTTGCACTTTTGCTCCAAGTTATGCTCAGAAACACTGTTTAGAGCGCTTACAGCGCCAGCAAACGCTGTTTTGAACGCCTTAATGCAAGACTTACTACTTGTTAGAAAATGGATGTGTAACATTACAAACATGATAAAACAGCTTGTTATCACATCCAAACACTGTTTTCATTCAAAATATGAGTTCTTTTCATTCTTCAAAAGTTGCACTTTTGCCACAAGTTATGCTCAGAAACACTGTTTAGAGCTCTTACAACGCCAGCAAACGCTGTTTTGAACGCCTTAATGCAAGACTTACTACTTGTTAGAAAATGGATGTGTAACATTACAAACATGATAAAACAGCTTGTTATCACATCCAAACACTGTTTTGGAACAAAATATGAGTTTTCAGTTCATTCTTCAAAAGTTGCACTTTTGCTCCAAGTTATGCTCAGAAACACTGTTTAGAGCTCTTACAACGCCAGCAAACGCTGTTTTGAACGCCTTAATGCAAGCCTTACCTACTTGTTAGGAAATGCATGTGTAACATTACAAACATGATAAAACAGCTTGTTATCACATCCAAACACTGTTTTAGAACAAAATATGAGTTTTCAGTTCATTCTTCAAAAGTTGCACTTTTGCTCCAAGTTATGCTCAGAAACACTGTTTAGAGCGCTTACAGCGCCAGCAAACGCTGTTTTGAACGCCTTAATGCAAGCCTTACCTACTTGTTAGGAAATGCATGTGTAACATTACAAACATGATAAAACAGCTTGTTATCACATCCAAACACTGTTTTGGAACAAAATATGAGTTTTCAGTTCATTCTTCAAAAGTTGCACTTTTGCTCCAAGTTATGCTCAGAAACACTGTTTAGAGCGCTTACAGCGCCAGCAAACGCTGTTTTGAACGCCTTAATGCAAGCCTTACCTACTTGTTAGGAAATGCATGTGTAACATTACAAACATGATAAAACAGCTTATCACATCCAAACACTGTTTTAGAACAAAATATGAGTTTTCAGTTCATTCTTCAAAAGTTGCACTTTTGCTCCAAGTTATGCTCAGAAACACTGTTTAGAGCGCTTACAGCGCCAGCAAACGCTGTTTTGAACGCCTTAATGCAAGACTTACTACTTGTTAGAAAATGGATGTGTAACATTACAAACATGATAAAACAGCTTTTTATCACATCCAAACACTGTTTTAGAACAAAATATGAGTTTTCAGTTCATTCTTCAAAAGTTGCACTTTTGCTCCAAGTTATGCTCAGAAACACTGTTTAGAGCGCTTACAGCGCCAGCAAACGCTGTTTTGAACGCCTTAATGCAAGACTTACTACTTGTTAGAAAATGGATGTGTAACATTACAAACATGATAAAACAGCTTGTTATCACATCCAAACACTGTTTTAGAACAAAATATGAGTTTTCAGTTCATTCTTCAAAAGTTGCACTTTTGCTCCAAGTTATGCTCAGAAACACTGTTTAGAGCGCTTACAGCGCCAGCAAACGCTGTTTTGAACGCCTTAATACAAGACTTACTACTTGTTTGGAAATGCATGTGTAACATTACAAACATGATAAAACAGCTTGTTATCACATCCAAACACTGTTTTAGAACAAAATATGAGTTTTCAGTTCATTCTTCAAAAGTTGCACTTTTGCTCCAAGTTATGCTCAGAAACACTGTTTAGAGCGCTTACAGCGCCAGCAAACGCTGTTTTGAACGCCTTAATGCAAGACTTACTACTTGTTAGAAAATGGATGTGTAACATTACAAACATGATAAAACAGCTTGTTATCACATCCAAACACTGTTTTCATTCAAAATATGAGTTTTCTTTTCATTCTTCAAAAGTTGCACTTTTGCCACAAGTTATGCTCAGAAACACTGTTTAGAGCTCTTACAACGCCAGCAAACGCTGTTTTGAACGCCTTAATGCAAGCCTTACTACTTGTTAGGAAATGCATGTGTAACATTACAAACATGATAAAACAGCTTGTTATCACATCCAAACACTGTTTTGGAACAAAATATGAGTTTTCAGTTCATTCTTCAAAAGTTGCACTTTTGCCACAAGTTATGCTCAGAAACACTGTTTAGAGCTCTTACAACGCCAGCAAACGCTGTTTTGAACGCCTTAATGCAAGCCTTACCTACTTGTTAGGAAATGCATGTGTAACATTACAAACATGATAAAACAGCTTGTTATCACATCCAAACACTGTTTTAGAACAAAATATAAGTTTTCAGTTCATTCTTCAAAAGTTGCACTTTTGCTCCAAGTTATGCTCAGAAACACTGTTTAGAGCTCTTACAACGCCAGCAAACGCTGTTTTGAACGCCTTAATGCAAGCCTTACCTACTTGTTAGGAAATGCATGTGTAACATTACAAACATGATAAAACAGCTTGTTATCACATCCAAACACTGTTTTAGAACAAAATATGAGTTTTCAGTTCATTCTTCAAAAGTTGCACTTTTGCTCCAAGTTATGCTCAGAAACACTGTTTAGAGCGCTTACAGCGCCAGCAAACGCTGTTTTGAACGCCTTAATGCAAGCCTTACCTACTTGTTAGGAAATGCATGTGTAACATTACAAACATGATAAAACAGCTTGTTATCACATCCAAACACTGTTTTAGAACAAAATATGAGTTTTCAGTTCATTCTTCAAAAGTTGCACTTTTGCTCCAAGTTATGCTCAGAAACACTGTTTAGAGCGCTTACAGCGCCAGCAAACGCTGTTTTGAACGCCTTAATGCAAGACTTACTACTTGTTAGAAAATGGATGTGTAACATTACAAACATGATAAAACAGCTTGTTATCACATCCAAACACTGTTTTCATTCAAAATATGAGTTTTCTTTTCATTCTTCAAAAGTTGCACTTTTGCCACAAGTTATGCTCAGAAACACTGTTTAGAGCTCTTACAACGCCAGCAAACGCTGTTTTGAACGCCTTAATGCAAGCCTTAATACTTGTTAGGAAATGCATGTGTAACATTACAAACATGATAAAACAGCTTGTTATCACATCCAAACACTGTTTTGGAACAAAATATGAGTTTTCAGTTCATTCTTCAAAAGTTGCACTTTTGCCACAAGTTATGCTCAGAAACACTGTTTAGAGCTCTTACAACGCCAGCAAACGCTGTTTTGAACGCCTTAATGCCAGCCTTACTACTTGTATGGAAATGCATGTGTAACATTACAAACATGATAAAACAGCTTGTTATCACATCCAAACACTGTTTTAGAACAAAATATGAGTTTTCAGTTCATTCTTCAAAAGTTGCACTTTTGCTCCAAGTTATGCTCAGAAACACTGTTTAGAGCGCTTACAGCGCCAGCAAACGCTGTTTTGAACGCCTTAATGCAAGACTTACTACTTGTTAGAAAATGGATGTGTAACATTACAAACATGATAAAACAGCTTGTTATCACATCCAAACACTGTTTTCATTCAAAATATGAGTTTTCTTTTCATTCTTCAAAAGTTGCACTTTTGCCACAAGTTATGCTCAGAAACACTGTTTAGAGCGCTTACAGCGCCAGCAAACGCTGTTTTGAACGCCTTAATGCAAGCCTTACCTACTTGTTAGGAAATGCATGTGTAACATTACAAACATGATAAAACAGCTTGTTATCACATCCAAACACTGTTTTAGAACAAAATATGAGTTTTCAGTTCATTCTTCAAAAGTTGCACTTTTGCTCCAAGTTATGCTCAGAAACACTGTTTAGAGCGCTTACAGCGCCAGCAAACGCTGTTTTGAACGCCTTAATGCAAGACTTACTACTTGTTAGAAAATGGATGTGTAACATTACAAACATGATAAAACAGCTTGTTATCACATCCAAACACTGTTTTCATTCAAAATATGAGTTTTCTTTTCATTCTTCAAAAGTTGCACTTTTGCCACAAGTTATGCTCAGAAACACTGTTTAGAGCTCTTACAACGCCAGCAAACGCTGTTTTGAACGCCTTAATGCAAGACTTACTACTTGTTAGAAAATGGATGTGTAACATTACAAACATGATAAAACAGCTTGTTATCACATCCAAACACTGTTTTGGAACAAAATATGAGTTTTCAGTTCATTCTTCAAAAGTTGCACTTTTGCTCCAAGTTATGCTCAGAAACACTGTTTAGAGCGCTTACAGCGCCAGCAAACGCTGTTTTGAACGCCTTAATGCAAGACTTACTACTTGTTAGAAAATGGATGTGTAACATTACAAACATGATAAAACAGCTTGTTATCACATCCAAACACTGTTTTCATTCAAAATATGAGTTTTCTTTTCATTCTTCAAAAGTTGCACTTTTGCCACAAGTTATGCTCAGAAACACTGTTTAGAGCTCTTACAACGCCAGCAAACACTGTTTTGAACGCCTTAATGCAAGCCTTACTACTTGTTAGGAAATGCATGTGTAACATTACAAACATGATAAAACAGCTTGTTATCACATCCAAACACTGTTTTGGAACAAAATATGAGTTTTCAGTTCATTCTTCAAAAGTTGCACTTTTGCTCCAAGTTATGCTCAGAAACACTGTTTAGAGCTCTTACAACGCCAGCAAACGCTGTTTTGAACGCCTTAATGCAAGCCTTACCTACTTGTTAGGAAATGCATGTGTAACATTACAAACATGATAAAACAGCTTGTTATCACATCCAAACACTGTTTTAGAACAAAATATGAGTTTTCAGTTCATTCTTCAAAAGTTGCACTTTTGCTCCAAGTTATGCTCAGAAACACTGTTTAGAGCGCTTACAGCGCCAGCAAACGCTGTTTTGAACGCCTTAATGCAAGCCTTACCTACTTGTTAGGAAATGCATGTGTAACATTACAAACATGATAAAACAGCTTGTTATCACATCCAAACACTGTTTTAGAACAAAATATGAGTTTTCAGTTCATTCTTCAAAAGTTGCACTTTTGCTCCAAGTTATGCTCAGAAACACTGTTTAGAGCGCTTACAGCGCCAGCAAACGCTGTTTTGAACGCCTTAATGCAAGACTTACTACTTGTTAGAAAATGGATGTGTAACATTACAAACATGATAAAACAGCTTGTTATCACATCCAAACACTGTTTTCATTCAAAATATGAGTTTTCTTTTCATTCTTCAAAAGTTGCACTTTTGCCACAAGTTATGCTCAGAAACACTGTTTAGAGCGCTTACAGCGCCAGCAAACGCTGTTTTGAACGCCTTAATGCAAGCCTTACCTACTTGTTAGGAAATGCATGTGTAACATTACAAACATGATAAAACAGCTTGTTATCACATCCAAACACTGTTTTAGAACAAAATATGAGTTTTCAGTTCATTCTTCAAAAGTTGCACTTTTGCTCCAAGTTATGCTCAGAAACACTGTTTAGAGCGCTTACAGCGCCAGCAAACGCTGTTTTGAACGCCTTAATGCAAGACTTACTACTTGTTAGAAAATGGATGTGTAACATTACAAACATGATAAAACAGCTTGTTATCACATCCAAACACTGTTTTCATTCAAAATATGAGTTTTCTTTTCATTCTTCAAAAGTTGCACTTTTGCCACAAGTTATGCTCAGAAACACTGTTTAGAGCTCTTACAACGCCAGCAAACGCTGTTTTGAACGCCTTAATGCAAGACTTACTACTTGTTAGAAAATGGATGTGTAACATTACAAACATGATAAAACAGCTTGTTATCACATCCAAACACTGTTTTGGAACAAAATATGAGTTTTCAGTTCATTCTTCAAAAGTTGCACTTTTGCTCCAAGTTATGCTCAGAAACACTGTTTAGAGCGCTTACAGCGCCAGCAAACGCTGTTTTGAACGCCTTAATGCAAGACTTACTACTTGTTAGAAAATGGATGTGTAACATTACAAACATGATAAAACAGCTTGTTATCACATCCAAACACTGTTTTCATTCAAAATATGAGTTTTCTTTTCATTCTTCAAAAGTTGCACTTTTGCCACAAGTTATGCTCAGAAACACTGTTTAGAGCTCTTACAACGCCAGCAAACACTGTTTTGAACGCCTTAATGCAAGCCTTACTACTTGTTAGGAAATGCATGTGTAACATTACAAACATGATAAAACAGCTTGTTATCACATCCAAACACTGTTTTGGAACAAAATATGAGTTTTCAGTTCATTCTTCAAAAGTTGCACTTTTGCTCCAAGTTATGCTCAGAAACACTGTTTAGAGCTCTTACAACGCCAGCAAACGCTGTTTTGAACGCCTTAATGCAAGCCTTACCTACTTGTTAGGAAATGCATGTGTAACATTACAAACATGATAAAACAGCTTGTTATCACATCCAAACACTGTTTTAGAACAAAATATGAGTTTTCAGTTCATTCTTCAAAAGTTGCACTTTTGCTCCAAGTTATGCTCAGAAACACTGTTTAGAGCGCTTACAGCGCCAGCAAACGCTGTTTTGAACGCCTTAATGCAAGCCTTACCTACTTGTTAGGAAATGCATGTGTAACATTACAAACATGATAAAACAGCTTGTTATCACATCCAAACACTGTTTTAGAACAAAATATGAGTTTTCAGTTCATTCTTCAAAAGTTGCACTTTTGCTCCAAGTTATGCTCAGAAACACTGTTTAGAGCGCTTACAGCGCCAGCAAACGCTGTTTTGAACGCCTTAATGCAAGACTTACTACTTGTTAGAAAATGGATGTGTAACATTACAAACATGATAAAACAGCTTGTTATCACATCCAAACACTGTTTTAGAACAAAATATGAGTTTTCAGTTCATTCTTCAAAAGTTGCACTTTTGCTCCAAGTTATGCTCAGAAACACTGTTTAGAGCGCTTACAGCGCCAGCAAACGCTGTTTTGAACGCCTTAATGCAAGACTTACTACTTGTTAGAAAATGGATGTGTAACATTACAAACATGATAAAACAGCTTGTTATCACATCCAAACACTGTTTTCATTCAAAATATGAGTTTTCTTTTCATTCTTCAAAAGTTGCACTTTTGCCACAAGTTATGCTCAGAAACACTGTTTAGAGCTCTTACAACGCCAGCAAACGCTGTTTTGAACGCCTTAATGCAAGCCTTACTACTTGTTAGGAAATGCATGTGTAACATTACAAACATGATAAAACAGCTTGTTATCACATCCAAACACTGTTTTGGAACAAAATATGAGTTTTCAGTTCATTCTTCAAAAGTTGCACTTTTGCCACAAGTTATGCTCAGAAACACTGTTTAGAGCTCTTACAACGCCAGCAAACGCTGTTTTGAACGCCTTAATGCAAGCCTTACCTACTTGTTAGGAAATGCATGTGTAACATTACAAACATGATAAAACAGCTTGTTATCACATCCAAACACTGTTTTAGAACAAAATATAAGTTTTCAGTTCATTCTTCAAAAGTTGCACTTTTGCTCCAAGTTATGCTCAGAAACACTGTTTAGAGCTCTTACAACGCCAGCAAACGCTGTTTTGAACGCCTTAATGCAAGCCTTACCTACTTGTTAGGAAATGCATGTGTAACATTACAAACATGATAAAACAGCTTGTTATCACATCCAAACACTGTTTTAGAACAAAATATGAGTTTTCAGTTCATTCTTCAAAAGTTGCACTTTTGCTCCAAGTTATGCTCAGAAACACTGTTTAGAGCGCTTACAGCGCCAGCAAACGCTGTTTTGAACGCCTTAATGCAAGCCTTACCTACTTGTTAGGAAATGCATGTGTAACATTACAAACATGATAAAACAGCTTGTTATCACATCCAAACACTGTTTTAGAACAAAATATGAGTTTTCAGTTCATTCTTCAAAAGTTGCACTTTTGCTCCAAGTTATGCTCAGAAACACTGTTTAGAGCGCTTACAGCGCCAGCAAACGCTGTTTTGAACGCCTTAATGCAAGACTTACTACTTGTTAGAAAATGGATGTGTAACATTACAAACATGATAAAACAGCTTGTTATCACATCCAAACACTGTTTTCATTCAAAATATGAGTTTTCTTTTCATTCTTCAAAAGTTGCACTTTTGCCACAAGTTATGCTCAGAAACACTGTTTAGAGCTCTTACAACGCCAGCAAACGCTGTTTTGAACGCCTTAATGCAAGACTTACTACTTGTTAGAAAATGGATGTGTAACATTACAAACATGATAAAACAGCTTGTTATCACATCCAAACACTGTTTTGGAACAAAATATGAGTTTTCAGTTCATTCTTCAAAAGTTGCACTTTTGCTCCAAGTTATGCTCAGAAACACTGTTTAGAGCGCTTACAGCGCCAGCAAACGCTGTTTTGAACGCCTTAATGCAAGACTTACTACTTGTTAGAAAATGGATGTGTAACATTACAAACATGATAAAACAGCTTGTTATCACATCCAAACACTGTTTTCATTCAAAATATGAGTTTTCTTTTCATTCTTCAAAAGTTGCACTTTTGCCACAAGTTATGCTCAGAAACACTGTTTAGAGCTCTTACAACGCCAGCAAACACTGTTTTGAACGCCTTAATGCAAGCCTTACTACTTGTTAGGAAATGCATGTGTAACATTACAAACATGATAAAACAGCTTGTTATCACATCCAAACACTGTTTTGGAACAAAATATGAGTTTTCAGTTCATTCTTCAAAAGTTGCACTTTTGCTCCAAGTTATGCTCAGAAACACTGTTTAGAGCTCTTACAACGCCAGCAAACGCTGTTTTGAACGCCTTAATGCAAGCCTTACCTACTTGTTAGGAAATGCATGTGTAACATTACAAACATGATAAAACAGCTTGTTATCACATCCAAACACTGTTTTAGAACAAAATATGAGTTTTCAGTTCATTCTTCAAAAGTTGCACTTTTGCTCCAAGTTATGCTCAGAAACACTGTTTAGAGCGCTTACAGCGCCAGCAAACGCTGTTTTGAACGCCTTAATGCAAGCCTTACCTACTTGTTAGGAAATGCATGTGTAACATTACAAACATGATAAAACAGCTTGTTATCACATCCAAACACTGTTTTAGAACAAAATATGAGTTTTCAGTTCATTCTTCAAAAGTTGCACTTTTGCTCCAAGTTATGCTCAGAAACACTGTTTAGAGCGCTTACAGCGCCAGCAAACGCTGTTTTGAACGCCTTAATGCAAGACTTACTACTTGTTAGAAAATGGATGTGTAACATTACAAACATGATAAAACAGCTTGTTATCACATCCAAACACTGTTTTAGAACAAAATATGAGTTTTCAGTTCATTCTTCAAAAGTTGCACTTTTGCTCCAAGTTATGCTCAGAAACACTGTTTAGAGCGCTTACAGCGCCAGCAAACGCTGTTTTGAACGCCTTAATGCAAGACTTACTACTTGTTAGAAAATGGATGTGTAACATTACAAACATGATAAAACAGCTTGTTATCACATCCAAACACTGTTTTCATTCAAAATATGAGTTTTCTTTTCATTCTTCAAAAGTTGCACTTTTGCCACAAGTTATGCTCAGAAACACTGTTTAGAGCTCTTACAACGCCAGCAAACGCTGTTTTGAACGCCTTAATGCAAGCCTTACTACTTGTTAGGAAATGCATGTGTAACATTACAAACATGATAAAACAGCTTGTTATCACATCCAAACACTGTTTTGGAACAAAATATGAGTTTTCAGTTCATTCTTCAAAAGTTGCACTTTTGCCACAAGTTATGCTCAGAAACACTGTTTAGAGCTCTTACAACGCCAGCAAACGCTGTTTTGAACGCCTTAATGCAAGCCTTACCTACTTGTTAGGAAATGCATGTGTAACATTACAAACATGATAAAACAGCTTGTTATCACATCCAAACACTGTTTTAGAACAAAATATAAGTTTTCAGTTCATTCTTCAAAAGTTGCACTTTTGCTCCAAGTTATGCTCAGAAACACTGTTTAGAGCTCTTACAACGCCAGCAAACGCTGTTTTGAACGCCTTAATGCAAGCCTTACCTACTTGTTAGGAAATGCATGTGTAACATTACAAACATGATAAAACAGCTTGTTATCACATCCAAACACTGTTTTAGAACAAAATATGAGTTTTCAGTTCATTCTTCAAAAGTTGCACTTTTGCTCCAAGTTATGCTCAGAAACACTGTTTAGAGCGCTTACAGCGCCAGCAAACGCTGTTTTGAACGCCTTAATGCAAGCCTTACCTACTTGTTAGGAAATGCATGTGTAACATTACAAACATGATAAAACAGCTTGTTATCACATCCAAACACTGTTTTAGAACAAAATATGAGTTTTCAGTTCATTCTTCAAAAGTTGCACTTTTGCTCCAAGTTATGCTCAGAAACACTGTTTAGAGCGCTTACAGCGCCAGCAAACGCTGTTTTGAACGCCTTAATGCAAGACTTACTACTTGTTAGAAAATGGATGTGTAACATTACAAACATGATAAAACAGCTTGTTATCACATCCAAACACTGTTTTCATTCAAAATATGAGTTTTCTTTTCATTCTTCAAAAGTTGCACTTTTGCCACAAGTTATGCTCAGAAACACTGTTTAGAGCTCTTACAACGCCAGCAAACGCTGTTTTGAACGCCTTAATGCAAGACTTACTACTTGTTAGAAAATGGATGTGTAACATTACAAACATGATAAAACAGCTTGTTATCACATCCAAACACTGTTTTGGAACAAAATATGAGTTTTCAGTTCATTCTTCAAAAGTTGCACTTTTGCTCCAAGTTATGCTCAGAAACACTGTTTAGAGCGCTTACAGCGCCAGCAAACGCTGTTTTGAACGCCTTAATGCAAGACTTACTACTTGTTAGAAAATGGATGTGTAACATTACAAACATGATAAAACAGCTTGTTATCACATCCAAACACTGTTTTCATTCAAAATATGAGTTTTCTTTTCATTCTTCAAAAGTTGCACTTTTGCCACAAGTTATGCTCAGAAACACTGTTTAGAGCTCTTACAACGCCAGCAAACACTGTTTTGAACGCCTTAATGCAAGCCTTACTACTTGTTAGGAAATGCATGTGTAACATTACAAACATGATAAAACAGCTTGTTATCACATCCAAACACTGTTTTGGAACAAAATATGAGTTTTCAGTTCATTCTTCAAAAGTTGCACTTTTGCTCCAAGTTATGCTCAGAAACACTGTTTAGAGCTCTTACAACGCCAGCAAACGCTGTTTTGAACGCCTTAATGCAAGCCTTACCTACTTGTTAGGAAATGCATGTGTAACATTACAAACATGATAAAACAGCTTGTTATCACATCCAAACACTGTTTTAGAACAAAATATGAGTTTTCAGTTCATTCTTCAAAAGTTGCACTTTTGCTCCAAGTTATGCTCAGAAACACTGTTTAGAGCGCTTACAGCGCCAGCAAACGCTGTTTTGAACGCCTTAATGCAAGCCTTACCTACTTGTTAGGAAATGCATGTGTAACATTACAAACATGATAAAACAGCTTGTTATCACATCCAAACACTGTTTTAGAACAAAATATGAGTTTTCAGTTCATTCTTCAAAAGTTGCACTTTTGCTCCAAGTTATGCTCAGAAACACTGTTTAGAGCGCTTACAGCGCCAGCAAACGCTGTTTTGAACGCCTTAATGCAAGACTTACTACTTGTTAGAAAATGGATGTGTAACATTACAAACATGATAAAACAGCTTGTTATCACATCCAAACACTGTTTTCATTCAAAATATGAGTTTTCTTTTCATTCTTCAAAAGTTGCACTTTTGCCACAAGTTATGCTCAGAAACACTGTTTAGAGCTCTTACAACGCCAGCAAACGCTGTTTTGAACGCCTTAATGCAAGACTTACTACTTGTTAGAAAATGGATGTGTAACATTACAAACATGATAAAACAGCTTGTTATCACATCCAAACACTGTTTTGGAACAAAATATGAGTTTTCAGTTCATTCTTCAAAAGTTGCACTTTTGCTCCAAGTTATGCTCAGAAACACTGTTTAGAGCTCTTACAACGCCAGCAAACGCTGTTTTTGAACGCCTTAATGCAAGCCTTACCTACTTGTTAGGAAATGCATGTGTAACATTACAAACATGATAAAACAGCTTGTTATCACATCCAAACACTGTTTTAGAACAAAATATGAGTTTTCAGTTCATTCTTCAAAAGTTGCACTTTTGCTCCAAGTTATGCTCAGAAACACTGTTTAGAGCGCTTACAGCGCCAGCAAACGCTGTTTTGAACGCCTTAATGCAAGCCTTACCTACTTGTTAGGAAATGCATGTGTAACATTACAAACATGATAAAACAGCTTGTTATCACATCCAAACACTGTTTTGGAACAAAATATGAGTTTTCAGTTCATTCTTCAAAAGTTGCACTTTTGCTCCAAGTTATGCTCAGAAACACTGTTTAGAGCGCTTACAGCGCCAGCAAACGCTGTTTTGAACGCCTTAATGCAAGCCTTACCTACTTGTTAGGAAATGCATGTGTAACATTACAAACATGATAAAACAGCTTGTTATCACATCCAAACACTGTTTTAGAACAAAATATGAGTTTTCAGTTCATTCTTCAAAAGTTGCACTTTTGCTCCAAGTTATGCTCAGAAACACTGTTTAGAGCGCTTACAGCGCCAGCAAACGCTGTTTTGAACGCCTTAATGCAAGACTTACTACTTGTTAGAAAATGGATGTGTAACATTACAAACATGATAAAACAGCTTTTTATCACATCCAAACACTGTTTTAGAACAAAATATGAGTTTTCAGTTCATTCTTCAAAAGTTGCACTTTTGCTCCAAGTTATGCTCAGAAACACTGTTTAGAGCGCTTACAGCGCCAGCAAACGCTGTTTTGAACGCCTTAATGCAAGACTTACTACTTGTTAGAAAATGGATGTGTAACATTACAAACATGATAAAACAGCTTGTTATCACATCCAAACACTGTTTTAGAACAAAATATGAGTTTTCAGTTCATTTATCAAAAGTTGCACTTTTGCTCCAAGTTATGCTCAGAAACACTGTTTAGAGCGCTTACAGCGCCAGCAAACGCTGTTTTGAACGCCTTAATACAAGACTTACTACTTGTTTGGAAATGCATGTGTAACATTACAAACATGATAAAACAGCTTGTTATCACATCCAAACACTGTTTTAGAACAAAATATGAGTTTTCAGTTCATTCTTCAAAAGTTGCACTTTTGCTCCAAGTTATGCTCAGAAACACTGTTTAGAGCGCTTACAGCGCCAGCAAACGCTGTTTTGAACGCCTTAATGCAAGACTTACTACTTGTTAGAAAATGGATGTGTAACATTACAAACATGATAAAACAGCTTGTTATCACATCCAAACACTGTTTTCATTCAAAATATGAGTTTTCTTTTCATTCTTCAAAAGTTGCACTTTTGCCACAAGTTATGCTCAGAAACACTGTTTAGAGCTCTTACAACGCCAGCAAACGCTGTTTTGAACGCCTTAATGCAAGCCTTACTACTTGTTAGGAAATGCATGTGTAACATTACAAACATGATAAAACAGCTTGTTATCACATCCAAACACTGTTTTGGAACAAAATATGAGTTTTCAGTTCATCTTCAAAAGTTGCACTTTTGCCACAAGTTATGCTCAGAAACACTGTTTAGAGCTCTTACAACGCCAGCAAACGCTGTTTTGAACGCCTTAATGCAAGCCTTACCTACTTGTTAGGAAATGCATGTGTAACATTACAAACATGATAAAACAGCTTGTTATCACATCCAAACACTGTTTTAGAACAAAATATAAGTTTTCAGTTCATTCTTCAAAAGTTGCACTTTTGCTCCAAGTTATGCTCAGAAACACTGTTTAGAGCTCTTACAACGCCAGCAAACGCTGTTTTGAACGCCTTAATGCAAGCCTTACCTACTTGTTAGGAAATGCATGTGTAACATTACAAACATGATAAAACAGCTTGTTATCACATCCAAACACTGTTTTAGAACAAAATATGAGTTTTCAGTTCATTCTTCAAAAGTTGCACTTTTGCTCCAAGTTATGCTCAGAAACACTGTTTAGAGCGCTTACAGCGCCAGCAAACGCTGTTTTGAACGCCTTAATGCAAGCCTTACCTACTTGTTAGGAAATGCATGTGTAACATTACAAACATGATAAAACAGCTTGTTATCACATCCAAACACTGTTTTAGAACAAAATATGAGTTTTCAGTTCATTCTTCAAAAGTTGCACTTTTGCTCCAAGTTATGCTCAGAAACACTGTTTAGAGCGCTTACAGCGCCAGCAAACGCTGTTTTGAACGCCTTAATGCAAGACTTACTACTTGTTAGAAAATGGATGTGTAACATTACAAACATGATAAAACAGCTTGTTATCACATCCAAACACTGTTTTCATTCAAAATATGAGTTTTCTTTTCATTCTTCAAAAGTTGCACTTTTGCCACAAGTTATGCTCAGAAACACTGTTTAGAGCTCTTACAACGCCAGCAAACGCTGTTTTGAACGCCTTAATGCAAGCCTTAATACTTGTTAGGAAATGCATGTGTAACATTACAAACATGATAAAACAGCTTTGTTATCACATCCAAACACTGTTTTGGAACAAAATATGAGTTTTCAGTTCATTCTTCAAAAGTTGCACTTTTGCCACAAGTTATGCTCAGAAACACTGTTTAGAGCTCTTACAACGCCAGCAAACGCTGTTTTGAACGCCTTAACACTAGAGCTCCTAGAGAAGCGAAAAATTTCACAGGGCTTGGTAGGGTCCATGTAGCCCACTCCCCTGCTGTGAAGGGATTAACGCCCATTGTCTTGGTAATGCGGTGGAAGCGGCTCACCCCCAGCTCATACGCCTGCCAAAGCACAAGCTGGCTCACCCCCAAGCTCATATGACCAAAACACCAAACGTGATACTTCACGAAAAAGTTGAAGTTACAAGCAGACTGTATGTTACCGATACTACAACAAACGGCAGAAAATTTGTAGACTCGTGTTTTAAAAGTTACAATTCAATCGCACGTAGAGACGACAGTTTCTCTAATGAGTCCCGTCAAACAATAAAAATAAATAAAAATGTTTGAATCTTGCTCTTTGTATATTTCATATACTATACTATATAATATTTGTTGTAATCAAACACTTTCTGTTTCCGCGTTTGAATTCGCGTTTGAAAAGCTAAGAAATTATATGGCGCAATTAGCTTGATGCTAATGTTATATAGGAAATCCCATATCATTGCTAGCGAAAATTAGCATGGTCGCGTTGCATCACTGCATCACTGATAAATGTTGTGATCTAAACAGCAGGCTGGAAAAGGAGAGGAAAAGACAGGAAAACAAATTCATGTGCTCTCTATCTATCTATCTATCTATATATATTTGTGTTAGAAGCATTTGATAGAAGCATTTGTGTTTCTGCTTGTTTGTGATCTAAACAGCAGGCTTGAATCTTGCTCTTTGTACATTTCTCATACTATCTATCTATCTATCTATCTATCTATATTTGTGTTAGAAGCATTTGATAGAAGCATTTGTGTTTCTGCTTGTTTGTGATCTAAACAGCAGGCTTGAATCTTGCTCTTTGTACATTTCTTTACTACTATCTATCTATCTATCTATCTATCTATATTTGTGTTAGAAGCATTTGATAGAAGCATTTGTGTTTCTGCTTGTTTGTGATCTAAACAGCAGGCTTGAATCTTGCTCTTTGTACATTTCTTATACTATCTATCTATCTATATTTGTGTTAGAAGCATTTGATAGAAGCATTTGTGTTTCTGCTTGTTTGTGATCTAAACAGCAGGCTTGAATCTTGCTCTTTGTACATTTCTCATACTATCTATCTATCTATCTATATTTGTGTTAGAAGCATTTGATAGAAGCATTTGTGTTTCTGCTTGTTTGTGATCTAAACAGCAGGCTTGAATCTTGCTCTTTGTACATTTCTTATACTATCTATCTATCTATATTTGTGTTAGAAGCATTTGATAGAAGCATTTGTGTTTCTGCTTGTTTATGATCTAAACAGCAGGCTTGAATCTTGCTCTTTGTACATTTCTTATACTATCTATCTATCTATATTTGTGTTAGAAGCATTTGATAGAAGCATTTGTGTTTCTGCTTGTTTGTGATCTAAACAGCAGGCTTGAATCTTGCTCTTTGTACATTTCTTATACTATCTATCTATCTATATTTGTGTTAGAAGCATTTGATAGAAGCATTTGTGTTTCTGCTTGTTTGTGATCTAAACAGCAGGCTTGAATCTTGCTCTTTGTACATTTCTTATACTACCTCTATCTATCTATCTATCTATCTATCTATCTATCTATCTATCTATCTATCTATCTATCTATATTTGTGTTAGAAGCATTTGATAGAAGCATTTGTGTTTCTGCTTGTTTGTGATCTGTGATCTCTGTGATCAGAGACTTTCTGGGTGAGGCTGCTGCCTCAGTCTTGCTCTGTGAATTAACATAATAAAGGGTGATGTTTGGCTTTGCTAATTGCTGGCAAGAAGGAGAAGAAGGAGGGGTGATGTCCTCAGAATCCTGAATTCTCAGGAGTTCTAGTGTTAATGCAAGCCTTACCTACTTGTTAGGAAATGCATGTGTAACATTACAAACATGATAAAACAGCTTGTTATCACATCCAAACACTGTTTTAGAACAAAATATAAGTTTTCAGTTCATTCTTCAAAAGTTGCACTTTTGCTCCAAGTTATGCTCAGAAACACTGTTTAGAGCGCTTACAGCGCCAGCAAACGCTGTTTTGAACGCCTTAATGCAAGCCTTACCTACTTGTTAGGAAATGCATGTGTAACATTACAAACATGATAAAACAGCTTGTTATCACATCCAAACACTGTTTTAGAACAAAATATGAGTTTTCAGTTCATTCTTCAAAAGTTGCACTTTTGCTCCAAGTTATGCTCAGAAACACTGTTTAGAGCGCTTACAGCGCCAGCAAACGCTGTTTTGAACGCCTTAATGCAAGCCTTACCTACTTGTTAGGAAATGCATGTGTAACATTACAAACATGATAAAACAGCTTGTTATCACATCCAAACACTGTTTTAGAACAAAATATGAGTTTTCAGTTCATTCTTCAAAAGTTGCACTTTTGCTCCAAGTTATGCTCAGAAACACTGTTTAGAGCGCTTACAGCGCCAGCAAACGCTGTTTTGAACGCCTTAATGCAAGACTTACTACTTGTTAGAAAATGGATGTGTAACATTACAAACATGATAAAACAGCTTGTTATCACATCCAAACACTGTTTTAGAACAAAATATGAGTTTTCAGTTCATTCTTCAAAAGTTGCACTTTTGCTCCAAGTTATGCTCAGAAACACTGTTTAGAGCGCTTACAGCGCCAGCAAACGCTGTTTTGAACGCCTTAATGCAAGACTTACTACTTGTTAGAAAATGGATGTGTAACATTACAAACATGATAAAACAGCTTGTTATCACATCCAAACACTGTTTTCATTCAAAATATGAGTTTTCTTTTCATTCTTCAAAAGTTGCACTTTTGCCACAAGTTATGCTCAGAAACACTGTTTAGAGCTCTTACAACGCCAGCAAACGCTGTTTTGAACGCCTTAATGCAAGACTTACTACTTGTTAGAAAATGGATGTGTAACATTACAAACATGATAAAACAGCTTGTTATCACATCCAAACACTGTTTTGGAACAAAATATGAGTTTTCAGTTCATTCTTCAAAAGTTGCACTTTTGCTCCAAGTTATGCTCAGAAACACTGTTTAGAGCGCTTACAGCGCCAGCAAACGCTGTTTTGAACGCCTTAATGCAAGACTTACTACTTGTTAGAAAATGGATGTGTAACATTACAAACATGATAAAACAGCTTGTTATCACATCCAAACACTGTTTTCATTCAAAATATGAGTTTTCTTTTCATTCTTCAAAAGTTGCACTTTTGCCACAAGTTATGCTCAGAAACACTGTTTAGAGCTCTTACAACGCCAGCAAACACTGTTTTGAACGCCTTAATGCAAGCCTTACTACTTGTTAGGAAATGCATGTGTAACATTACAAACATGATAAAACAGCTTGTTATCACATCCAAACACTGTTTTGGAACAAAATATGAGTTTTCAGTTCATTCTTCAAAAGTTGCACTTTTGCTCCAAGTTATGCTCAGAAACACTGTTTAGAGCTCTTACAACGCCAGCAAACGCTGTTTTGAACGCCTTAATGCAAGCCTTACCTACTTGTTAGGAAATGCATGTGTAACATTACAAACATGATAAAACAGCTTGTTATCACATCCAAACACTGTTTTAGAACAAAATATGAGTTTTCAGTTCATTCTTCAAAAGTTGCACTTTTGCTCCAAGTTATGCTCAGAAACACTGTTTAGAGCGCTTACAGCGCCAGCAAACGCTGTTTTGAACGCCTTAATGCAAGCCTTACCTACTTGTTAGGAAATGCATGTGTAACATTACAAACATGATAAAACAGCTTGTTATCACATCCAAACACTGTTTTAGAACAAAATATGAGTTTTCAGTTCATTCTTCAAAAGTTGCACTTTTGCTCCAAGTTATGCTCAGAAACACTGTTTAGAGCGCTTACAGCGCCAGCAAACGCTGTTTTGAACGCCTTAATGCAAGACTTACTACTTGTTAGAAAATGGATGTGTAACATTACAAACATGATAAAACAGCTTGTTATCACATCCAAACACTGTTTTAGAACAAAATATGAGTTTTCAGTTCATTCTTCAAAAGTTGCACTTTTGCTCCAAGTTATGCTCAGAAACACTGTTTAGAGCGCTTACAGCGCCAGCAAACGCTGTTTTGAACGCCTTAATGCAAGACTTACTACTTGTTAGAAAATGGATGTGTAACATTACAAACATGATAAAACAGCTTGTTATCACATCCAAACACTGTTTTCATTCAAAATATGAGTTTTCTTTTCATTCTTCAAAAGTTGCACTTTTGCCACAAGTTATGCTCAGAAACACTGTTTAGAGCTCTTACAACGCCAGCAAACGCTGTTTTGAACGCCTTAATGCAAGACTTACTACTTGTTAGAAAATGGATGTGTAACATTACAAACATGATAAAACAGCTTGTTATCACATCCAAACACTGTTTTGGAACAAAATATGAGTTTTCAGTTCATTCTTCAAAAGTTGCACTTTTTGCTCCAAGTTATGCTCAGAAACACTGTTTAGAGCTCTTACAACGCCAGCAAACGCTGTTTGAACGCCTTAATGCAAGCCTTACCTACTTGTTAGGAAATGCATGTGTAACATTACAAACATGATAAAACAGCTTGTTATCACATCCAAACACTGTTTTAGAACAAAATATGAGTTTTCAGTTCATTCTTCAAAAGTTGCACTTTTGCTCCAAGTTATGCTCAGAAACACTGTTTAGAGCGCTTACAGCGCCAGCAAACGCTGTTTTGAACGCCTTAATGCAAGCCTTACCTACTTGTTAGGAAATGCATGTGTAACATTACAAACATGATAAAACAGCTTGTTATCACATCCAAACACTGTTTTGGAACAAAATATGAGTTTTCAGTTCATTCTTCAAAAGTTGCACTTTTGCCACAAGTTATGCTCAGAAACACTGTTTAGAGCTCTTACAACGCCAGCAAACGCTGTTTTGAACGCCTTAATGCAAGCCTTACCTACTTGTTAGGAAATGCATGTGTAACATTACAAACATGATAAAACAGCTTGTTATCACATCCAAACACTGTTTTAGAACAAAATATGAGTTTCAGTTCATTCTTCAAAAGTTGCACTTTTGCTCCAAGTTATGCTCAGAAACACTGTTTAGAGCGCTTACAGCGCCAGCAAACGCTGTTTTGAACGCCTTAATGCAAGCCTTACCTACTTGTTAGGAAATGCATGTGTAACATTACAAACATGATAAAACAGCTTGTTATCACATCCAAACACTGTTTTAGAACAAAATATGAGTTTTCAGTTCATTCTTCAAAAGTTGCACTTTTGCTCCAAGTTATGCTCAGAAACACTGTTTAGAGCGCTTACAGCGCCAGCAAACGCTGTTTTGAACGCCTTAATACAAGACTTACTACTTGTTTGGAAATGCATGTGTAACATTACAAACATGATAAAACAGCTTGTTATCACATCCAAACACTGTTTTAGAACAAAATATGAGTTTTCAGTTCATTCTTCAAAAGTTGCACTTTTGCTCCAAGTTATGCTCAGAAAACACTGTTTAGAGCGCTTACAGCGCCAGCAAACGCTGTTTTGAACGCCTTAATGCAAGACTTACTACTTGTTAGAAAATGGATGTGTAACATTACAAACATGATAAAACAGCTTGTTATCACATCCAAACACTGTTTTCATTCAAAATATGAGTTTTCTTTTCATTCTTCAAAAGTTGCACTTTTGCCACAAGTTATGCTCAGAAACACTGTTTAGAGCTCTTACAACGCCAGCAAACGCTGTTTTGAACGCCTTAATGCAAGCCTTACTACTTGTTAGGAAATGCATGTGTAACATTACAAACATGATAAAACAGCTTGTTATCACATCCAAACACTGTTTTGGAACAAATATGAGTTTTCAGTTCATTCTTCAAAAGTTGCACTTTTGCCACAAGTTATGCTCAGAAACACTGTTTAGAGCTCTTACAACGCCAGCAAACGCTGTTTTGAACGCCTTAATGCAAGCCTTACCTACTTGTTAGGAAATGCATGTGTAACATTACAAACATGATAAAACAGCTTGTTATCACATCCAACACTGTTTAGAACAAAATATGAGTTTTCAGTTCATTCTTCAAAAGTTGCACTTTTTGCCACAAGTTATGCTCAGAAACACTGTTTAGAGCTCTTACAACGCCAGCAAACGCTGTTTTGAACGCCTTAATGCCAGCCTTACTACTTGTATGGAAATGCATGTGTAACATTACAAACATGATAAAACAGCTTGTTATCACATCCAAACACTGTTTTAGAACAAAATATAAGTTTTCAGTTCATTCTTCAAAAGTTGCACTTTTGCTCCAAGTTATGCTCAGAAACACTGTTTAGAGCGCTTACAGCGCCAGCAAACGCTGTTTTGAACGCCTTAATACAAGACTTACTACTTGTTTGAAATGCATGTGTAACATTACAAACATGATAAAACAGCTTGTTATCACATCCAAACACTGTTTTAGAACAAAATATGAGTTTTCAGTTCATTCTTCAAAAGTTGCACTTTTGCTCCAAGTTATGCTCAGAAACACTGTTTAGAGCGCTTACAGCGCCAGCAAACGCTGTTTTGAACGCCTTAATGCAAGACTTACTACTTGTTAGAAAATGGATGTGTAACATTACAAACATGATAAAACAGCTTGTTATCACATCCAAACACTGTTTTAGAACAAAATATGAGTTTTCAGTTCATTCTTCAAAAGTTGCACTTTTGCTCCAAGTTATTCTCAGAAACACTGTTTAGAGCTCTTACAACGCCAGCAAACGCTGTTTTGAACGCCTTAATGCAAGACTTACTACTTGTTAGAAAATGGATGTGTAACATTACAAACATGATAAAACAGCTTGTTATCACATCCAAACACTGTTTTGGAACAAAATATGAGTTTTCAGTTCATTCTTCAAAAGTTGCACTTTTGCTCCAAGTTATGCTCAGAAACACTGTTTAGAGCGCTTACAGCGCCAGCAAACGCTGTTTTGAACGCCTTAATGCAAGACTTACT
>NW_027507400.1:0-42066 GCF_052324685.1 Brachyhypopomus gauderio
GTAGGTAAGGCTTGCATTAAGGCGTTCAAAACAGCGTTTGCTGGCGCTGTAAGCGCTCTAAACAGTGTTTCTGAGCATAACTTGGAGCAAAAGTGCAACTTTTGAGAATGAACAGAAAACTCATATTTTGTTCTAAAACAGTGTTTGGATGTGATAACAAGCTGTTTTGTCATGTTTGTAATGTTACACATGCATTTCCTAACAAGTAGGTAAGGGCTTGCATTAAGGCGTTCAAAACAGCGTTTGCTGGCGCTGTAAGCGCTCTAAACAGTGTTTCTGAGCATAACTTGGAGCAAAAGTGCAACTTTTGAAGAATGAACTGAAAACTCATATTTTGTTCTAAAACAGTGTTTGGATGTGATAACAAGCTGTTTTATCATGTTTGTAATGTTACACATGCATTTCCTAACAAGTAGGTAAGGCTTGCATTAAGGCGTTCAAAACAGCGTTTGCTGGCGCTGTAAGCGCTCTAAACAGTGTTTCTGAGCATAACTTGGAGCAAAAGTGCAACTTTTGAAGAATGAACTGAAAACTCATATTTTGTTCTAAAACAGTGTTTGGATGTGATAACAAGCTGTTTTATCATGTTTGTAATGTTACACATGCATTTCCATACAAGTAGTAAGGCTGGCATTAAGGCGTTCAAAACAGCGTTTGCTGGCGTTGTAAGAGCTCCTAAACAGTGTTTCTGAGCATAACTTGGGGCAAAAGTTGCAACTTTTCAAGAATGAAAAGAAAACTCATATTTTGAATGAAAACAGTGTTTGGATGTGATAACAAGCTGTTTTATCATGTTTGTAATGTTACACATGCATTTCCTAACAAGTAGGTAAGGCTTGCATTAAGGCGTTCAAAACAGCGTTTGCTGGCGCTGTAAGCGCTCTAAACAGTGTTTCTGAGCATAACTTGGAGCAAAAGTGCAACTTTTGAAGAATGAACTGAAAACTCATATTTTGTTCTAAAACATTGTTTGGATGTGATAACAAGCTGTTTTATCATGTTTGTAATGTTACACATGCATTTCCTAACAAGTAGGTAAGGCTTGCATTAAGGCGTTCAAAACAGCGTTTGCTGGCGCTGTAAGCGCTCTAAACAGTGTTTCTGAGCATAACTTGGAGCAAAAGTGCAACTTTTGAAGAATGAACTGAAACTCATATTTTGTTCTAAAACAGTGTTTGGATGTGATAACAAGCTGTTTTATCATGTTGTAATGTTACACATGCATTTCCTAACAAGTAGGTAAGGCTTGCATTAAGGCGTTCAAAACAGCGTTTGCTGGCGCTGTAAGCGCTCTAAACAGTGTTTCTGAGCATAACTTGGAGCAAAAGTGCAACTTTTGAAGAATGAACTGAAAACTCATATTTTGTTCTAAAACAGTGTTTGGATGTGATAACAAGCTGTTTTATCATGTTTGTAATGTTACACATGCATTCCATACAAGTAGTAAGGCTGGCATTAAGGCGTTCAAAACAGCGTTTGCTGGCGTTGTAAGAGCTCTAAACAGTGTTTCTGAGCATAACTTGGGGCAAAAGTGCAACTTTTCAAGAATGAAAAGAAAACTCATATTTTGAATGAAAACATTGTTTGGATGTGATAACAAGCTGTTTTATCATGTTTGTAATGTTACACATCCATTTTCTAACAAGTAGTAAGTCTTGCATTTAGGCGTTCAAAACAGCGTTTGCTGGCGCTGTAAGCGCTCTAAACAGTGTTTCTGAGCATAACTTGTGGCAAAAGTGCAACTTTTGAAGAATGAAAAGAAAACTCATATTTTGAATGAAAACTTTGGATGTGATAACAAGCTGTTTTATCATGTTTGTAATGTTACACATGCATTTCCAAACAAGTAGTAAGTCTTGTATTAAGGCGTTCAAAACAGCGTTTGCTGGCGCTGTAAGCGCTCTAAACAGTGTTTTCTGAGCATAACGTGGAGCAAAAGTGCAACTTTTGAAGAATGAACTGAAAACTCATATTTTGTTCTAAAACAGTGTTTGGATGTGATAACAAGCTGTTTTATCATGTTTGTAATGTTACACATGCATTTCCTAACAAGTAGGTAAGTCTTGTATTAAGGCGTTCAAAACAGCGTTTGCTGGCGCTGTAAGCGCTCTAAACAGTGTTTCTGAGCATAACTTGGAGCAAAAGTGCAACTTTTGAAGAATGAACTGAAAACTCATATTTTGTTCTAAAACAGTGTTTGGATGTGATAACAAGCTGTTTTATCATGTTTGTAATGTTACACATGCATTTCCTAACAAGTAGGTAAGGCTTGCATTAAGGCGTTCAAAACAGCGTTTGCTGGCGCTGTAAGCGCTCTAAACAGTGTTTCTGAGCATAACTTGGAGCAAAAGTGCAACTTTTGAAGAATGAACTGAAAACTCATATTTTGTTCTAAAACAGTGTTTGGATGTGATAACAAGCTGTTTTATCATGTTTGTAATGTTACACATGCATTTCCTAACAAGTAGGTAAGGCTTGCATTAAGGCGTTCAAAACAGCGTTTGCTGGCGCTGTAAGCGCTCTAAACAGTGTTTCTGAGCATAACTTGGAGCAAAAGTGCAACTTTTGAAGAATGAACTGAAAACTCATATTTTGTTCTAAAACAGTGTTTGGATGTGATAACAAGCTGTTTTATAATGTTTGTAATGTTACACATGCATTTCCATACAAGTAGTAAGGCTGGCATTAAGCGCGTTCAAAACAGCGTTTGCTGGCGTTGTAAGAGCTCTAAACAGTGTTTCTGAGCATAACTTGGGGCAAAAGTGCAACTTTTCAAGAATGAAAAGAAAACTCATATTTTGAATGAAAACATTGTTTGGATGTGATAACAAGCTGTTTTATCATGTTTGTAATGTTACAACATCCATTTTCTAACAAGTAGTAAGTCTTGCATTAAGGCGTTCAAAACAGCGTTTGCTGGCGCTGTAAGCGCTCTAAACAGTGTTTCTGAGCATAACTTGTGGCAAAAGTGCAACTTTTGAAGAATGAAAAGAAAACTCATATTTTGAATGAAAACAGTGTTTGGATGTGATAACAAGCTGTTTTATCATGTTTGTAATGTTACACATGCATTTCCAAACAAGTAGTAAGTCTTGTATTAAGGCGTTCAAAACAGCGTTTGCTGGCGCTGTAAGCGCTCTAAACAGTGTTTCTGAGCATAACGTGGAGCAAAAGTGCAACTTTTGAAGAATGAACTGAAAACTCATATTTTGTTCTAAAACAGTGTTTGGATGTGATAACAAGCTGTTTTATCATGTTTGTAATGTTACACATGCATTTCCTAACAAGTAGGTAAGTCTTGTTTTAAGGCGTTCAAAACAGCGTTTGCTGGCGCTGTAAGCGCTCTAAACAGTGTTTCTGAGCATAACTTGGAGCAAAAGTGCAACTTTTGAAGAATGAACTGAAAACTCATATTTTGTTCTAAAACAGTGTTTGGATGTGATAACAAGCTGTTTTATCATGTTTGTAATGTTACACATGCATTTCCTAACAAGTAGGTAAGGCTTGCATTAAGGCGTTCAAAACAGCGTTTGCTGGCGCTGTAAGCGCTCTAAACAGTGTTTCTGAGCATAACTTGGAGCAAAAGTGCAACTTTTGAAGAATGAACTGAAAACTCATATTTTGTTCTAAAACAGTGTTTGGATGTGATAACAAGCTGTTTTATCATGTTTGTAATGTTACACATGCATTTCCTAACAAGTAGGTAAGGCTTGCATTAAGGCGTTCAAAACAGCGTTTGCTGGCGCTGTAAGCGCTCTAAACAGTGTTTCTGAGCATAACTTGGAGCAAAGTGCAACTTTTGAAGAATGAACTGAAAACTCATATTTTGTCTAAAACAGTGTTTGGATGTGATAACAAGCTGTTTTATCATGTTTGTAATGTTACACATGCATTTCCTAACAAGTAGGTAAGGCTTGCATTAAGGCGTTCAAAACAGCGTTTGCTGGCGCTGTAAAGCGCTCTAAACAGTGTTTCTGAGCATAACTTGGAGCAAAAGTGCAACTTTTGAAGAATGAACTGAAAACTCATATTTTGTTCTAAAACAGTGTTTGGATGTGATAACAAGCTGTTTTATCATGTTTGTAATGTTACACATGCATTTCCTAACAAGTAGGTAAGGCTTGCATTAAGGCGTTCAAAACAGCGTTTGCTGGCGCTGTAAGCGCTCTAAAACAGTGTTTCTGAGCATAACTTGTGGCAAAAGTGCAACTTTTGAAGAATGAAAAGAAAACTCATATTTTGAATGAAAACAGTGTTTGGATGTGATAACAAGCTGTTTTATCATGTTTGTAATGTTACACATGCATTTCCAAACAAGTAGTAAGTCTTGTATTAAGGCGTTCAAAACAGCGTTTGCTGGCGCTGTAAGCGCTCTAAACAGTGTTTCTGAGCATAACGTGGAGCAAAAGTGCAACTTTTGAAGAATGAACTGAAAACTCATATTTTGTTCTAAAACAGTGTTTGGATGTGATAACAAGCTGTTTTATCATGTTTGTAATGTTACCACATGCATTTCCTAACAAGTAGGTAAGTCTTGTTTTAAGGCGTTCAAAACAGCGTTTGCTGGCGCTGTAAGCGCTCTAAACAGTGTTTCTGAGCATAACTTGGAGCAAAAGTGCAACTTTTGAAGAATGAACTGAAAACTCATATTTTGTTCTAAAACAGTGTTTGGATGTGATAACAAGCTGTTTTATCATGTTTGTAATGTTACACATGCATTTCCTAACAAGTAGGTAAGGCTAGCATTAAGGCGTTCAAAACAGCGTTTGCTGGCGCTGTAAGCGCTCTAAACAGTGTTTCTGAGCATAAACTTGGAGCAAAAGTGCAACTTTTGAAGAATGAACTGAAAACTCATATTTTGTTCTAAAACAGTGTTTGGATGTGATAACAAGCTGTTTTATCATGTTTGTAATGTTACACATGCATTTTCCTAACAAGTAGGTAAGGCTTGCATTAAGGCGTTCAAAACAGCGTTTGCTGGCGCTGTAAGCGCTCTAAACAGTGTTTCTGAGCATAACTTGGAGCAAAAAGTGCAACTTTTGAAGAATGAACTGAAAACTCATATTTTGTTCTAAAACAGTGTTTGGATGTGATAAACAAGCTGTTTTATCATGTTTGTAATGTTACACATGCATTTCCTAACAAGTAGTAAGGCTTGCATTAAGGCGTTCAAAACAGCGTTTGCTGGCGCTGTAAGCGCTCTAAACAGTGTTTCTGAGCATAACTTGGAGCAAAAGTGCAACTTTTGAAGAATGAACTGAAAACTCATATTTTGTTCTAAAACAGTGTTTGGATGTGATAACAAGCTGTTTATATCCATGTTTGTAATGTTACACATGCATTTCCATACAAGTAGTAAGGCTGGCATTAAGGCGTTCAAAACAGCGTTTGCTGGC
Source organism: Brachyhypopomus gauderio (assembly GCF_052324685.1). NCBI lineage: Eukaryota > Metazoa > Chordata > Actinopteri > Gymnotiformes > Hypopomidae > Brachyhypopomus > Brachyhypopomus gauderio. The sequence continues at coordinate 5,397 of NW_027507400.1, forward strand.
GTTGTAAGAGCTCTAAACAGTGTTTCTGAGCATAACTTGGGGCAAAAGTGCAACTTTTCAAGAATGAAAAGAAAACTCATATTTTGAATGAAAACAGTGTTTGGATGTGATAACAAGCTGTTTTATCATGTTTGTAATGTTACACATGCATTTCCTAACAAGTAGGTAAGGCTTGCATTAAGGCGTTCAAAACAGCGTTTGCTGGCGCTGTAAGCGCTCTAAAACAGTGTTTTCTGAGCATAACTTGGAGCAAAAGTGCAACTTTTGAAGAATGAACTGAAAACTCATATTTTGTTCTAAAAACAGTGTTTGGATGTGATAACAAGCTGTTTTATCATGTTTGTAATGTTACACATGCATTTCCTAACAAGTAGGTAAGGCTTGCATTAAGGCGTTCAAAACAGCGTTTGCTGGCGCTGTAAGCGCTCTAAACAGTGTTTCTGAGCATAACTTGGAGCAAAAGTGCAACTTTTGAAGAATGAACTGAAAACTCATATTTTGTTCTAAAACAGTGTTTGGATGTGATAACAAGCTGTTTTATCATGTTTGTAATGTTACACATGCATTTCCTAACAAGTAGGTAAGGCTTGCATTAAGGCGTTCAAAACAGCGTTTGCTGGCGCTGTAAGCGCTCTAAACAGTGTTTCTGAGCATAACTTGGAGCAAAAGTGCAACTTTTGAAGAATGAACTGAAAACTCATATTTTGTTCTAAAACAGTGTTTGGATGTGATAACAAGCTGTTTTATCATGTTTGTAATGTTACACATGCATTTCCTAACAAGTAGGTAAGTCTTGTTATTAAGGCGTTCAAAACAGCGTTTGCTGGCGCTGTAAGCGCTCTAAACAGTGTTTCTGAGCATAACTTGGAGCAAAAGTGCAACTTTTGAAGAATGAACTGAAAACTCATATTTTGTTCTAAAACAGTGTTTGGATGTGATAACAAGCTGTTTTATCATGTTTGTAATGTTACACATGCATTTCCTAACAAGTAGGTAAGGCTTGCATTAAGGCGTTCAAAACAGCGTTTGCTGGCGCTGTAAGCGCTCTAACAGTGTTTCTGAGCATAACTTGGAGCAAAAGTGCAACTTTTGAAGAATGAACTGAAAACTCATATTTTGTTCTAAAACAGTGTTTGGATGTGATAACAAGCTGTTTTATCATGTTTGTAATGTTACACATGCATTTCCATACAAGTAGTAAGGCTGGCATTAAGGCGTTCAAAACAGCGTTTGCTGGCGTTGTAAGAGCTCTAAACAGTGTTTCTGAGCATAACTTGGGGCAAAAGTGCAACTTTTGAAGAATGAACTGAAAACTCATATTTTGTTCTAAAACAGTGTTTGGATGTGATAACAAGCTGTTTTATCATGTTTGTAATGTTACACATGCATTTCCTAACAAGTAGGTAAGGCTTGCATTAAGGCGTTCAAAACAGCGTTTGCTGGCGCTGTAAGCGCTCTAAACAGTGTTTCTGAGCATAACTTGGAGCAAAAGTGCAACTTTTGAAGAATGAACTGAAAACTCATATTTTGTTCTAAAACAGTGTTTGGATGTGATAACAAGCTGTTTTATCATGTTTGTAATGTTACACATGCATTTCCTAACAAGTAGGTAAGGCTTGCATTAAGGCGTTCAAAACAGCGTTTGCTGGCGCTGTAAGCGCTCTAAACAGTGTTTCTGAGCATAACTTGGAGCAAAAGTGCAACTTTTGAAGAATGAACAGAAAACTCATATTTTGTTCTAAAACAGTGTTTGGATGTGATAACAAGCTGTTTTATCATGTTTGTAATGTTACACATGCATTTCCTAACAAGTAGGTAAGGCTTGCATTAAGGCGTTCAAAACAGCGTTTGCTGGCGCTGTAAGCGCTCTAAACAGTGTTTCTGAGCATAACTTGGAGCAAAAGTGCAACTTTTGAAGAATGAACTGAAAACTCATATTTTGTTCTAAAACAGTGTTTGGATGTGATAACAAGCTGTTTTATCATGTTTGTAATGTTACACATGCATTTCCTAACAAGTAGGTAAGGCTTGCATTAAGGCGTTCAAAACAGCGTTTGCTGGCGCTGTAAGCGCTCTAAACAGTGTTTCTGAGCATAACTTGGAGCAAAAGTGCAACTTTTGAAGAATGAACTGAAAACTCATATTTTGTTCTAAAACAGTGTTTGGATGTGATAACAAGCTGTTTTATCATGTTTGTAATGTTACACATGCATTTCCATACAAGTAGTAAGGCTGGCATTAAGGCGTTCAAAACAGCGTTGCTGGCGTTGTAAGAGCTCTAAACAGTGTTTCTGAGCATAACTTGGGGCAAAAGTGCAACTTTTCAAGAATGAAAAGAAAACTCATATTTGAATGAAACAGTGTTTGGATGTGATAACAAGCTGTTTTATCATGTTTGTAATGTTACACATGCATTTCCTAACAAGTAGGTAAGGCTTGCATTAAGGCGTTCAAAACAGCGTTTGCTGGCGCTGTAAGCGCTCTAAACAGTGTTTCTGAGCATAACTTGGAGCAAAAGTGCAACTTTTGAAGAATGAACTGAAAACTCATATTTTGTTCTAAAACAGTGTTTGGATGTGATAACAAGCTGTTTTATCATGTTTGTAATGTTACACATGCATTTCCTAACAAGTAGGTAAGGCTTGCATTAAGGCGTTCAAAACAGCGTTTGCTGGCGCTGTAAGCGCTCTAAACAGTGTTTCTGAGCATAACTTGGAGCAAAAGTGCAACTTTTGAAGAATGAACTGAAAACTCATATTTTGTTCTAAAACAGTGTTTGGATGTGATAACAAGCTGTTTTATCATGTTTGTAATGTTACACATGCATTTCCTAACAAGTAGGTAAGGCTTGCATTAAGGCGTTCAAAACAGCGTTTGCTGGCGCTGTAAGCGCTCTAAACAGTGTTTCTGAGCATAACTTGGAGCAAAAGTGCAACTTTTGAAGAATGAACTGAAAACTCATATTTTGTTCTAAAACAGTGTTTGGATGTGATAACAAGCTGTTTTATCATGTTTGTAATGTTACACATGCATTTCCATACAAGTAGTAAGGCTGGCATTAAGGCGTTCAAAACAGCGTTTGCTGGCGTTGTAAGAGCTCTAAACAGTGTTTCTGAGCATAACTTGGGGCAAAAGTGCAACTTTTCAAGAATGAAAAGAAAACTCATATTTTGAATGAAAACATTGTTTGGATGTGATAACAAGCTGTTTTATCATGTTTGTAATGTTACACATCCATTTTCTAACAAGTAGTAAGTCTTGCATTAAGGCGTTCAAAACAGCGTTTGCTGGCGCTGTAAGCGCTCTAAACAGTGTTTCTGAGCATAACTTGTGGCAAAAGTGCAACTTTTGAAGAATGAAAAGAAAACTCATATTTTGAATGAAAACAGTGTTTGGATGTGATAACAAGCTGTTTTATCATGTTTGTAATGTTACACATGCATTTCCAAACAAGTAGTAAGTCTTGTATTAAGGCGTTCAAAACAGCGTTTGCTGGCGCTGTAAGCGCTCTAAACAGTGTTTCTGAGCATAACGTGGAGCAAAAGTGCAACTTTTGAAGAATGAACTGAAAACTCATATTTTGTTCTAAAACAGTGTTTGGATGTGATAACAAGCTGTTTTATCATGTTTGTAATGTTACACATGCATTTCCTAACAAGTAGGTAAGTCTTGTATTAAGGCGTTCAAAACAGCGTTTGCTGGCGCTGTAAGCGCTCTAAACAGTGTTTCTGAGCATAACTTGGAGCAAAAGTGCAACTTTTGAAGAATGAACTGAAAACTCATATTTTGTTCTAAAACAGTGTTTGGATGTGATAACAAGCTGTTTTATCATGTTTGTAATGTTACACATGCATTTCCTAACAAGTAGGTAAGGCTTGCATTAAGGCGTTCAAAACAGCGTTTGCTGGCGCTGTAAGCGCTCTAAACAGTGTTTCTGAGCATAACTTGGAGCAAAAGTGCAACTTTTGAAGAATGAACTGAAAACTCATATTTTGTTCTAAAACTGTTTGGATGTGATAACAAGCTGTTTTATCATGTTTGTAATGTTACACATGCATTTCCTAACAAGTAGGTAAGTCTTGTATTAAGGCGTTCAAAACAGCGTTTGCTGGCGCTGTAAGCGCTCTAAACAGTGTTTCTGAGCATAACTTGGAGCAAAAGTGCAACTTTTGAAGAATGAACTGAAAACTCATATTTTGTTCTAAAACAGTGTTTGGATGTGATAACAAGCTGTTTTATCATGTTTGTAATGTTACACATGCATTTCCTAACAAGTAGGTAAGGCTTGCATTAAGGCGTTCAAAACAGCGTTTGCTGGCGCTGTAAGCGCTCTAAACAGTGTTTCTGAGCATAACTTGGAGCAAAAGTGCAACTTTTGAAGAATGAACTGAAAACTCATATTTTGTTCTAAAACAGTGTTTGGATGTGATAACAAGCTGTTTTATCATGTTTGTAATGTTACACATGCATTTCCATACAAGTAGTAAGGCTGGCATTAAGGCGTTCAAAACAGCGTTTGCTGGCGTTGTAAGAGCTCTAAACAGTGTTTCTGAGCATAACTTGGGGCAAAAGTGCAACTTTTCAAGAATGAAAAGAAAACTCATATTTTGAATGAAAACATTGTTTGGATGTGATAACAAGCTGTTTTATCATGTTTGTAATGTTACACATCCATTTTCTAACAAGTAGTAAGTCTTGCATTAAGGCGTTCAAAACAGCGTTTGCTGGCGCTGTAAGCGCTCTAAACAGTGTTTCTGAGCATAACTTGTGGCAAAAGTGCAACTTTTGAAGAATGAAAAGAAAACTCATATTTTGAATGAAAACAGTGTTTGGATGTGATAACAAGCTGTTTTATCATGTTTGTAATGTTACACATGCATTTCCAAACAAGTAGTAAGTCTTGTATTAAGGCGTTCAAAACAGCGTTTGCTGGCGCTGTAAGCGCTCTAAACAGTGTTTCTGAGCATAACGTGGAGCAAAAGTGCAACTTTTGAAGAATGAACTGAAAACTCATATTTTGTTCTAAAACAGTGTTTGGATGTGATAACAAGCTGTTTTATCATGTTTGTAATGTTACACATGCATTTCCTAACAAGTAGGTAAGTCTTGTATTAAGGCGTTCAAAACAGCGTTTGCTGGCGCTGTAAGCGCTCTAAACAGTGTTTCTGAGCATAACTTGGAGCAAAAGTGCAACTTTTGAAGAATGAACTGAAAACTCATATTTTGTTCTAAAACAGTGTTTGGATGTGATAACAAGCTGTTTTATCATGTTTGTAATGTTACACATGCATTTCCTAACAAGTAGGTAAGGCTTGCATTAAGGCGTTCAAAACAGCGTTTGCTGGCGCTGTAAGCGCTCTAAACAGTGTTTCTGAGCATAACTTGGAGCAAAAGTGCAACTTTTGAAGAATGAACTGAAAACTCATATTTTGTTCTAAAACAGTGTTTGGATGTGATAACAAGCTGTTTTATCATGTTTGTAATGTTACACATGCATTTCCTAACAAGTAGGTAAGGCTTGCATTAAGGCGTTCAAAACAGCGTTTGCTGGCGCTGTAAGCGCTCTAAACAGTGTTTCTGAGCATAACTTGGAGCAAAAGTGCAACTTTTGAAGAATGAACAGAAAACTCATATTTTGTTCTAAAACAGTGTTTGGATGTGATAACAAGCTGTTTTATCATGTTTGTAATGTTACACATGCATTTCCTAACAAGTAGGTAAGGCTTGCATTAAGGCGTTCAAAACAGCGTTTGCTGGCGCTGTAAGCGCTCTAAACAGTGTTTCTGAGCATAACTTGGAGCAAAAGTGCAACTTTTGAAGAATGAACTGAAAACTCATATTTTGTTCTAAAACAGTGTTTGGATGTGATAACAAGCTGTTTTATCATGTTTGTAATGTTACACATGCATTTCCTAACAAGTAGGTAAGGCTTGCATTAAGGCGTTCAAAACAGCGTTTGCTGGCGCTGTAAGCGCTCTAAACAGTGTTTCTGAGCATAACTTGGAGCAAAAGTGCAACTTTTGAAGAATGAACTGAAAACTCATATTTTGTTCTAAAACAGTGTTTGGATGTGATAACAAGCTGTTTTATCATGTTTGTAATGTTACACATGCATTTCCATACAAGTAGTAAGGCTGGCATTAAGGCGTTCAAAACAGCGTTTGCTGGCGTTGTAAGAGCTCTAAACAGTGTTTCTGAGCATAACTTGGGGCAAAAGTGCAACTTTTCAAGAATGAAAAGAAAACTCATATTTTGAATGAAAACAGTGTTTGGATGTGATAACAAGCTGTTTTATCATGTTTGTAATGTTACACATGCATTTCCTAACAAGTAGGTAAGGCTTGCATTAAGGCGTTCAAAACAGCGTTTGCTGGCGCTGTAAGCGCTCTAAACAGTGTTTCTGAGCATAACTTGGAGCAAAAGTGCAACTTTTGAAGAATGAACTGAAAACTCATATTTTGTTCTAAAACAGTGTTTGGATGTGATAACAAGCTGTTTTATCATGTTTGTAATGTTACACATGCATTTCCTAACAAGTAGGTAAGGCTTGCATTAAGGCGTTCAAAACAGCGTTTGCTGGCGCTGTAAGCGCTCTAAACAGTGTTTCTGAGCATAACTTGGAGCAAAAGTGCAACTTTTGAAGAATGAACTGAAAACTCATATTTTGTTCTAAAACAGTGTTTGGATGTGATAACAAGCTGTTTTATCATGTTTGTAATGTTACACATGCATTTCCTAACAAGTAGGTAAGGCTTGCATTAAGGCGTTCAAAACAGCGTTTGCTGGCGCTGTAAGCGCTCTAAACAGTGTTTCTGAGCATAACTTGGAGCAAAAGTGCAACTTTTGAAGAATGAACTGAAAACTCATATTTTGTTCTAAAACAGTGTTTGGATGTGATAACAAGCTGTTTTATCATGTTTGTAATGTTACACATGCATTTCCTAACAAGTAGGTAAGTCTTGTATTAAGGCGTTCAAAACAGCGTTTGCTGGCGCTGTAAGCGCTCTAAACAGTGTTTCTGAGCATAACTTGGAGCAAAAGTGCAACTTTTGAAGAATGAACTGAAAACTCATATTTTGTTCTAAAACAGTGTTTGGATGTGATAACAAGCTGTTTTATCATGTTTGTAATGTTACACATGCATTTCCTAACAAGTAGGTAAGGCTTGCATTAAGGCGTTCAAAACAGCGTTTGCTGGCGCTGTAAGCGCTCTAAACAGTGTTTCTGAGCATAACTTGGAGCAAAAGTGCAACTTTTGAAGAATGAACTGAAAACTCATATTTTGTTCTAAAACAGTGTTTGGATGTGATAACAAGCTGTTTTATCATGTTTGTAATGTTACACATGCATTTCCATACAAGTAGTAAGGCTGGCATTAAGGCGTTCAAAACAGCGTTTGCTGGCGTTGTAAGAGCTCTAAACAGTGTTTCTGAGCATAACTTGGGGCAAAAGTGCAACTTTTCAAGAATGAAAAGAAAACTCATATTTTGAATGAAAACATTGTTTGGATGTGATAACAAGCTGTTTTATCATGTTTGTAATGTTACACATCCATTTTCTAACAAGTAGTAAGTCTTGCATTAAGGCGTTCAAAACAGCGTTTGCTGGCGCTGTAAGCGCTCTAAACAGTGTTTCTGAGCATAACTTGTGGCAAAAGTGCAACTTTTGAAGAATGAAAAGAAAACTCATATTTTGAATGAAAACAGTGTTTGGATGTGATAACAAGCTGTTTTATCATGTTTGTAATGTTACACATGCATTTCCAAACAAGTAGTAAGTCTTGTATTAAGGCGTTCAAAACAGCGTTTGCTGGCGCTGTAAGCGCTCTAAACAGTGTTTCTGAGCATAACGTGGAGCAAAAGTGCAACTTTTGAAGAATGAACTGAAAACTCATATTTTGTTCTAAAACAGTGTTTGGATGTGATAACAAGCTGTTTTATCATGTTTGTAATGTTACACATGCATTTCCTAACAAGTAGGTAAGGCTTGCATTAAGGCGTTCAAAACAGCGTTTGCTGGCGCTGTAAGCGCTCTAAACAGTGTTTCTGAGCATAACTTGGAGCAAAAGTGCAACTTTTGAAGAATGAACTGAAAACTCATATTTTGTTCTAAAACAGTGTTTGGATGTGATAACAAGCTGTTTTATCATGTTTGTAATGTTACACATGCATTTCCTAACAAGTAGGTAAGTCTTGTATTAAGGCGTTCAAAACAGCGTTTGCTGGCGCTGTAAGCGCTCTAAACAGTGTTTCTGAGCATAACTTGGAGCAAAAGTGCAACTTTTGAAGAATGAACTGAAAACTCATATTTTGTTCTAAAACAGTGTTTGGATGTGATAACAAGCTGTTTTATCATGTTTGTAATGTTACACATGCATTTCCTAACAAGTAGGTCAGGCTTGCATTAAGGCGTTCAAAACAGCGTTTGCTGGCGCTGTAAGCGCTCTAAACAGTGTTTCTGAGCATAACTTGGAGCAAAAGTGCAACTTTTGAAGAATGAACTGAAAACTCATATTTTGTTCTAAAACAGTGTTTGGATGTGATAACAAGCTGTTTTATCATGTTTGTAATGTTACACATGCATTTCCATACAAGTAGTAAGGCTGGCATTAAGGCGTTCAAAACAGCGTTTGCTGGCGTTGTAAGAGCTCTAAACAGTGTTTCTGAGCATAACTTGGGGCAAAAGTGCAACTTTTCAAGAATGAAAAGAAAACTCATATTTTGAATGAAAACATTGTTTGGATGTGATAACAAGCTGTTTTATCATGTTTGTAATGTTACACATCCATTTTCTAACAAGTAGTAAGTCTTGCATTAAGGCGTTCAAAACAGCGTTTGCTGGCGCTGTAAGCGCTCTAAACAGTGTTTCTGAGCATAACTTGTGGCAAAAGTGCAACTTTTGAAGAATGAAAAGAAAACTCATATTTTGAATGAAAACAGTGTTTGGATGTGATAACAAGCTGTTTTATCATGTTTGTAATGTTACACATGCATTTCCAAACAAGTAGTAAGTCTTGTATTAAGGCGTTCAAAACAGCGTTTGCTGGCGCTGTAAGCGCTCTAAACAGTGTTTCTGAGCATAACGTGGAGCAAAAGTGCAACTTTTGAAGAATGAACTGAAAACTCATATTTTGTTCTAAAACAGTGTTTGGATGTGATAACAAGCTGTTTTATCATGTTTGTAATGTTACACATGCATTTCCTAACAAGTAGGTAAGTCTTGTATTAAGGCGTTCAAAACAGCGTTTGCTGGCGCTGTAAGCGCTCTAAACAGTGTTTCTGAGCATAACTTGGAGCAAAAGTGCAACTTTTGAAGAATGAACTGAAAACTCATATTTTGTTCTAAAACAGTGTTTGGATGTGATAACAAGCTGTTTTATCATGTTTGTAATGTTACACATGCATTTCCTAACAAGTAGGTAAGGCTTGCATTAAGGCGTTCAAAACAGCGTTTGCTGGCGCTGTAAGCGCTCTAAACAGTGTTTCTGAGCATAACTTGGAGCAAAAGTGCAACTTTTGAAGAATGAACTGAAAACTCATATTTTGTTCTAAAACAGTGTTTGGATGTGATAACAAGCTGTTTTATCATGTTTGTAATGTTACACATGCATTTCCTAACAAGTAGGTAAGGCTTGCATTAAGGCGTTCAAAACAGCGTTTGCTGGCGCTGTAAGCGCTCTAAACAGTGTTTCTGAGCATAACTTGGAGCAAAAGTGCAACTTTTGAAGAATGAACTGAAAACTCATATTTTGTTCTAAAACAGTGTTTGGATGTGATAACAAGCTGTTTTATCATGTTTGTAATGTTACACATGCATTTCCATACAAGTAGTAAGGCTGGCATTAAGGCGTTCAAAACAGCGTTTGCTGGCGTTGTAAGAGCTCTAAACAGTGTTTCTGAGCATAACTTGGGGCAAAAGTGCAACTTTTCAAGAATGAAAAGAAAACTCATATTTTGAATGAAAACATTGTTTGGATGTGATAACAAGCTGTTTTATCATGTTTGTAATGTTACACATCCATTTTCTAACAAGTAGTAAGTCTTGCATTAAGGCGTTCAAAACAGCGTTTGCTGGCGCTGTAAGCGCTCTAAACAGTGTTTCTGAGCATAACTTGTGGCAAAAGTGCAACTTTTGAAGAATGAAAAGAAAACTCATATTTTGAATGAAAACAGTGTTTGGATGTGATAACAAGCTGTTTTATCATGTTTGTAATGTTACACATGCATTTCCAAACAAGTAGTAAGTCTTGTATTAAGGCGTTCAAAACAGCGTTTGCTGGCGCTGTAAGCGCTCTAAACAGTGTTTCTGAGCATAACGTGGAGCAAAAGTGCAACTTTTGAAGAATGAACTGAAAACTCATATTTTGTTCTAAAACAGTGTTTGGATGTGATAACAAGCTGTTTTATCATGTTTGTAATGTTACACATGCATTTCCTAACAAGTAGGTAAGTCTTGTATTAAGGCGTTCAAAACAGCGTTTGCTGGCGCTGTAAGCGCTCTAAACAGTGTTTCTGAGCATAACTTGGAGCAAAAGTGCAACTTTTGAAGAATGAACTGAAAACTCATATTTTGTTCTAAAACAGTGTTTGGATGTGATAACAAGCTGTTTTATCATGTTTGTAATGTTACACATGCATTTCCTAACAAGTAGGTAAGGCTTGCATTAAGGCGTTCAAAACAGCGTTTGCTGGCGCTGTAAGCGCTCTAAACAGTGTTTCTGAGCATAACTTGGAGCAAAAGTGCAACTTTTGAAGAATGAACTGAAAACTCATATTTTGTTCTAAAACAGTGTTTGGATGTGATAACAAGCTGTTTTATCATGTTTGTAATGTTACACATGCATTTCCTAACAAGTAGGTAAGGCTTGCATTAAGGCGTTCAAAACAGCGTTTGCTGGCGCTGTAAGCGCTCTAAACAGTGTTTCTGAGCATAACTTGGAGCAAAAGTGCAACTTTTGAAGAATGAACTGAAAACTCATATTTTGTTCTAAAACAGTGTTTGGATGTGATAACAAGCTGTTTTATCATGTTTGTAATGTTACACATGCATTTCCATACAAGTAGTAAGGCTGGCATTAAGGCGTTCAAAACAGCGTTTGCTGGCGTTGTAAGAGCTCTAAACAGTGTTTCTGAGCATAACTTGGGGCAAAAGTGCAACTTTTCAAGAATGAAAAGAAAACTCATATTTTGAATGAAAACATTGTTTGGATGTGATAACAAGCTGTTTTATCATGTTTGTAATGTTACACATCCATTTTCTAACAAGTAGTAAGTCTTGCATTAAGGCGTTCAAAACAGCGTTTGCTGGCGCTGTAAGCGCTCTAAACAGTGTTTCTGAGCATAACTTGTGGCAAAAGTGCAACTTTTGAAGAATGAAAAGAAAACTCATATTTTGAATGAAAACAGTGTTTGGATGTGATAACAAGCTGTTTTATCATGTTTGTAATGTTACACATGCATTTCCAAACAAGTAGTAAGTCTTGTATTAAGGCGTTCAAAACAGCGTTTGCTGGCGCTGTAAGCGCTCTAAACAGTGTTTCTGAGCATAACGTGGAGCAAAAGTGCAACTTTTGAAGAATGAACTGAAAACTCATATTTTGTTCTAAAACAGTGTTTGGATGTGATAACAAGCTGTTTTATCATGTTTGTAATGTTACACATGCATTTCCTAACAAGTAGGTAAGTCTTGTATTAAGGCGTTCAAAACAGCGTTTGCTGGCGCTGTAAGCGCTCTAAACAGTGTTTCTGAGCATAACTTGGAGCAAAAGTGCAACTTTTGAAGAATGAACTGAAAACTCATATTTTGTTCTAAAACAGTGTTTGGATGTGATAACAAGCTGTTTTATCATGTTTGTAATGTTACACATGCATTTCCTAACAAGTAGGTAAGGCTTGCATTAAGGCGTTCAAAACAGCGTTTGCTGGCGCTGTAAGCGCTCTAAACAGTGTTTCTGAGCATAACTTGGAGCAAAAGTGCAACTTTTGAAGAATGAACTGAAAACTCATATTTTGTTCTAAAACAGTGTTTGGATGTGATAACAAGCTGTTTTATCATGTTTGTAATGTTACACATGCATTTCCTAACAAGTAGGTAAGGCTTGCATTAAGGCGTTCAAAACAGCGTTTGCTGGCGCTGTAAGCGCTCTAAACAGTGTTTCTGAGCATAACTTGGAGCAAAAGTGCAACTTTTGAAGAATGAACTGAAAACTCATATTTTGTTCTAAAACAGTGTTTGGATGTGATAACAAGCTGTTTTATCATGTTTGTAATGTTACACATGCATTTCCATACAAGTAGTAAGGCTGGCATTAAGGCGTTCAAAACAGCGTTTGCTGGCGTTGTAAGAGCTCTAAACAGTGTTTCTGAGCATAACTTGGGGCAAAAGTGCAACTTTTCAAGAATGAAAAGAAAACTCATATTTTGAATGAAAACATTGTTTGGATGTGATAACAAGCTGTTTTATCATGTTTGTAATGTTACACATCCATTTTCTAACAAGTAGTAAGTCTTGCATTAAGGCGTTCAAAACAGCGTTTGCTGGCGCTGTAAGCGCTCTAAACAGTGTTTCTGAGCATAACTTGTGGCAAAAGTGCAACTTTTGAAGAATGAAAAGAAAACTCATATTTTGAATGAAAACAGTGTTTGGATGTGATAACAAGCTGTTTTATCATGTTTGTAATGTTACACATGCATTTCCAAACAAGTAGTAAGTCTTGTATTAAGGCGTTCAAAACAGCGTTTGCTGGCGCTGTAAGCGCTCTAAACAGTGTTTCTGAGCATAACGTGGAGCAAAAGTGCAACTTTTGAAGAATGAACTGAAAACTCATATTTTGTTCTAAAACAGTGTTTGGATGTGATAACAAGCTGTTTTATCATGTTTGTAATGTTACACATGCATTTCCTAACAAGTAGGTAAGTCTTGTATTAAGGCGTTCAAAACAGCGTTTGCTGGCGCTGTAAGCGCTCTAAACAGTGTTTCTGAGCATAACTTGGAGCAAAAGTGCAACTTTTGAAGAATGAACTGAAAACTCATATTTTGTTCTAAAACAGTGTTTGGATGTGATAACAAGCTGTTTTATCATGTTTGTAATGTTACACATGCATTTCCTAACAAGTAGGTAAGGCTTGCATTAAGGCGTTCAAAACAGCGTTTGCTGGCGCTGTAAGCGCTCTAAACAGTGTTTCTGAGCATAACTTGGAGCAAAAGTGCAACTTTTGAAGAATGAACTGAAAACTCATATTTTGTTCTAAAACAGTGTTTGGATGTGATAACAAGCTGTTTTATCATGTTTGTAATGTTACACATGCATTTCCTAACAAGTAGGTAAGTCTTGTATTAAGGCGTTCAAAACAGCGTTTGCTGGCGCTGTAAGCGCTCTAAACAGTGTTTCTGAGCATAACTTGGAGCAAAAGTGCAACTTTTGAAGAATGAACTGAAAACTCATATTTTGTTCTAAAACAGTGTTTGGATGTGATAACAAGCTGTTTTATCATGTTTGTAATGTTACACATGCATTTCCTAACAAGTAGGTCAGGCTTGCATTAAGGCGTTCAAAACAGCGTTTGCTGGCGCTGTAAGCGCTCTAAACAGTGTTTCTGAGCATAACTTGGAGCAAAAGTGCAACTTTTGAAGAATGAACTGAAAACTCATATTTTGTTCTAAAACAGTGTTTGGATGTGATAACAAGCTGTTTTATCATGTTTGTAATGTTACACATGCATTTCCATACAAGTAGTAAGGCTGGCATTAAGGCGTTCAAAACAGCGTTTGCTGGCGTTGTAAGAGCTCTAAACAGTGTTTCTGAGCATAACTTGGGGCAAAAGTGCAACTTTTCAAGAATGAAAAGAAAACTCATATTTTGAATGAAAACATTGTTTGGATGTGATAACAAGCTGTTTTATCATGTTTGTAATGTTACACATCCATTTTCTAACAAGTAGTAAGTCTTGCATTAAGGCGTTCAAAACAGCGTTTGCTGGCGCTGTAAGCGCTCTAAACAGTGTTTCTGAGCATAACTTGTGGCAAAAGTGCAACTTTTGAAGAATGAAAAGAAAACTCATATTTTGAATGAAAACAGTGTTTGGATGTGATAACAAGCTGTTTTATCATGTTTGTAATGTTACACATGCATTTCCAAACAAGTAGTAAGTCTTGTATTAAGGCGTTCAAAACAGCGTTTGCTGGCGCTGTAAGCGCTCTAAACAGTGTTTCTGAGCATAACGTGGAGCAAAAGTGCAACTTTTGAAGAATGAACTGAAAACTCATATTTTGTTCTAAAACAGTGTTTGGATGTGATAACAAGCTGTTTTATCATGTTTGTAATGTTACACATGCATTTCCTAACAAGTAGGTAAGTCTTGTATTAAGGCGTTCAAAACAGCGTTTGCTGGCGCTGTAAGCGCTCTAAACAGTGTTTCTGAGCATAACTTGGAGCAAAAGTGCAACTTTTGAAGAATGAACTGAAAACTCATATTTTGTTCTAAAACAGTGTTTGGATGTGATAACAAGCTGTTTTATCATGTTTGTAATGTTACACATGCATTTCCTAACAAGTAGGTAAGTCTTGTATTAAGGCGTTCAAAACAGCGTTTGCTGGCGCTGTAAGCGCTCTAAACAGTGTTTCTGAGCATAACTTGGAGCAAAAGTGCAACTTTTGAAGAATGAACTGAAAACTCATATTTTGTTCTAAAACAGTGTTTGGATGTGATAACAAGCTGTTTTATCATGTTTGTAATGTTACACATGCATTTCCTAACAAGTAGGTCAGGCTTGCATTAAGGCGTTCAAAACAGCGTTTGCTGGCGCTGTAAGCGCTCTAAACAGTGTTTCTGAGCATAACTTGGAGCAAAAGTGCAACTTTTGAAGAATGAACTGAAAACTCATATTTTGTTCTAAAACAGTGTTTGGATGTGATAACAAGCTGTTTTATCATGTTTGTAATGTTACACATGCATTTCCATACAAGTAGTAAGGCTGGCATTAAGGCGTTCAAAACAGCGTTTGCTGGCGTTGTAAGAGCTCTAAACAGTGTTTCTGAGCATAACTTGGGGCAAAAGTGCAACTTTTCAAGAATGAAAAGAAAACTCATATTTTGAATGAAAACATTGTTTGGATGTGATAACAAGCTGTTTTATCATGTTTGTAATGTTACACATCCATTTTCTAACAAGTAGTAAGTCTTGCATTAAGGCGTTCAAAACAGCGTTTGCTGGCGCTGTAAGCGCTCTAAACAGTGTTTCTGAGCATAACTTGTGGCAAAAGTGCAACTTTTGAAGAATGAAAAGAAAACTCATATTTTGAATGAAAACAGTGTTTGGATGTGATAACAAGCTGTTTTATCATGTTTGTAATGTTACACATGCATTTCCAAACAAGTAGTAAGTCTTGTATTAAGGCGTTCAAAACAGCGTTTGCTGGCGCTGTAAGCGCTCTAAACAGTGTTTCTGAGCATAACGTGGAGCAAAAGTGCAACTTTTGAAGAATGAACTGAAAACTCATATTTTGTTCTAAAACAGTGTTTGGATGTGATAACAAGCTGTTTTATCATGTTTGTAATGTTACACATGCATTTCCTAACAAGTAGGTAAGTCTTGTATTAAGGCGTTCAAAACAGCGTTTGCTGGCGCTGTAAGCGCTCTAAACAGTGTTTCTGAGCATAACTTGGAGCAAAAGTGCAACTTTTGAAGAATGAACTGAAAACTCATATTTTGTTCTAAAACAGTGTTTGGATGTGATAACAAGCTGTTTTATCATGTTTGTAATGTTACACATGCATTTCCTAACAAGTAGGTAAGGCTTGCATTAAGGCGTTCAAAACAGCGTTTGCTGGCGCTGTAAGCGCTCTAAACAGTGTTTCTGAGCATAACTTGGAGCAAAAGTGCAACTTTTGAAGAATGAACTGAAAACTCATATTTTGTTCTAAAACAGTGTTTGGATGTGATAACAAGCTGTTTTATCATGTTTGTAATGTTACACATGCATTTCCTAACAAGTAGGTAAGGCTTGCATTAAGGCGTTCAAAACATCGTTTGCTGGCGCTGTAAGCGCTCTAAACAGTGTTTCTGAGCATAACTTGGAGCAAAAGTGCAACTTTTGAAGAATGAACTGAAAACTCATATTTTGTTCTAAAACAGTGTTTGGATGTGATAACAAGCTGTTTTATCATGTTTGTAATGTTACACATGCATTTCCATACAAGTAGTAAGGCTGGCATTAAGGCGTTCAAAACAGCGTTTGCTGGCGCTGTAAGAGCTCTAAACAGTGTTTCTGAGCATAACTTGGGGCAAAAGTGCAACTTTTCAAGAATGAAAAGAAAACTCATATTTTGAATGAAAACATTGTTTGGATGTGATAACAAGCTGTTTTATCATGTTTGTAATGTTACACATCCATTTTCTAACAAGTAGTAAGTCTTGCATTAAGGCGTTCAAAACAGCGTTTGCTGGCGCTGTAAGCGCTCTAAACAGTGTTTCTGAGCATAACTTGTGGCAAAAGTGCAACTTTTGAAGAATGAAAAGAAAACTCATATTTTGAATGAAAACAGTGTTTGGATGTGATAACAAGCTGTTTTATCATGTTTGTAATGTTACACATGCATTTCCAAACAAGTAGTAAGTCTTGTATTAAGGCGTTCAAAACAGCGTTTGCTGGCGCTGTAAGCGCTCTAAACAGTGTTTCTGAGCATAACGTGGAGCAAAAGTGCAACTTTTGAAGAATGAACTGAAAACTCATATTTTGTTCTAAAACAGTGTTTGGATGTGATAACAAGCTGTTTTATCATGTTTGTAATGTTACACATGCATTTCCTAACAAGTAGGTAAGTCTTGTATTAAGGCGTTCAAAACAGCGTTTGCTGGCGCTGTAAGCGCTCTAAACAGTGTTTCTGAGCATAACTTGGAGCAAAAGTGCAACTTTTGAAGAATGAACTGAAAACTCATATTTTGTTCTAAAACAGTGTTTGGATGTGATAACAAGCTGTTTTATCATGTTTGTAATGTTACACATGCATTTCCTAACAAGTAGGTAAGGCTTGCATTAAGGCGTTCAAAACAGCGTTTGCTGGCGCTGTAAGCGCTCTAAACAGTGTTTCTGAGCATAACTTGGAGCAAAAGTGCAACTTTTGAAGAATGAACTGAAAACTCATATTTTGTTCTAAAACAGTGTTTGGATGTGATAACAAGCTGTTTTATCATGTTTGTAATGTTACACATGCATTTCCTAACAAGTAGGTAAGGCTTGCATTAAGGCGTTCAAAACAGCGTTTGCTGGCGCTGTAAGCGCTCTAAACAGTGTTTCTGAGCATAACTTGGAGCAAAAGTGCAACTTTTGAAGAATGAACTGAAAACTCATATTTTGTTCTAAAACAGTGTTTGGATGTGATAACAAGCTGTTTTATCATGTTTGTAATGTTACACATGCATTTCCATACAAGTAGTAAGGCTGGCATTAAGGCGTTCAAAACAGCGTTTGCTGGCGTTGTAAGAGCTCTAAACAGTGTTTCTGAGCATAACTTGGGGCAAAAGTGCAACTTTTCAAGAATGAAAAGAAAACTCATATTTTGAATGAAAACATTGTTTGGATGTGATAACAAGCTGTTTTATCATGTTTGTAATGTTACACATCCATTTTCTAACAAGTAGTAAGTCTTGCATTAAGGCGTTCAAAACAGCGTTTGCTGGCGCTGTAAGCGCTCTAAACAGTGTTTCTGAGCATAACTTGTGGCAAAAGTGCAACTTTTGAAGAATGAAAAGAAAACTCATATTTTGAATGAAAACAGTGTTTGGATGTGATAACAAGCTGTTTTATCATGTTTGTAATGTTACACATGCATTTCCAAACAAGTAGTAAGTCTTGTATTAAGGCGTTCAAAACAGCGTTTGCTGGCGCTGTAAGCGCTCTAAACAGTGTTTCTGAGCATAACGTGGAGCAAAAGTGCAACTTTTGAAGAATGAACTGAAAACTCATATTTTGTTCTAAAACAGTGTTTGGATGTGATAACAAGCTGTTTTATCATGTTTGTAATGTTACACATGCATTTCCTAACAAGTAGGTAAGTCTTGTATTAAGGCGTTCAAAACAGCGTTTGCTGGCGCTGTAAGCGCTCTAAACAGTGTTTCTGAGCATAACTTGGAGCAAAAGTGCAACTTTTGAAGAATGAACTGAAAACTCATATTTTGTTCTAAAACAGTGTTTGGATGTGATAACAAGCTGTTTTATCATGTTTGTAATGTTACACATGCATTTCCTAACAAGTAGGTAAGGCTTGCATTAAGGCGTTCAAAACAGCGTTTGCTGGCGCTGTAAGCGCTCTAAACAGTGTTTCTGAGCATAACTTGGAGCAAAAGTGCAACTTTTGAAGAATGAACTGAAAACTCATATTTTGTTCTAAAACAGTGTTTGGATGTGATAACAAGCTGTTTTATCATGTTTGTAATGTTACACATGCATTTCCTAACAAGTAGGTAAGGCTTGCATTAAGGCGTTCAAAACAGCGTTTGCTGGCGCTGTAAGCGCTCTAAACAGTGTTTCTGAGCATAACTTGGAGCAAAAGTGCAACTTTTGAAGAATGAACTGAAAACTCATATTTTGTTCTAAAACAGTGTTTGGATGTGATAACAAGCTGTTTTATCATGTTTGTAATGTTACACATGCATTTCCATACAAGTAGTAAGGCTGGCATTAAGGCGTTCAAAACAGCGTTTGCTGGCGTTGTAAGAGCTCTAAACAGTGTTTCTGAGCATAACTTGGGGCAAAAGTGCAACTTTTCAAGAATGAAAAGAAAACTCATATTTTGAATGAAAACATTGTTTGGATGTGATAACAAGCTGTTTTATCATGTTTGTAATGTTACACATCCATTTTCTAACAAGTAGTAAGTCTTGCATTAAGGCGTTCAAAACAGCGTTTGCTGGCGCTGTAAGCGCTCTAAACAGTGTTTCTGAGCATAACTTGTGGCAAAAGTGCAACTTTTGAAGAATGAAAAGAAAACTCATATTTTGAATGAAAACAGTGTTTGGATGTGATAACAAGCTGTTTTATCATGTTTGTAATGTTACACATGCATTTCCAAACAAGTAGTAAGTCTTGTATTAAGGCGTTCAAAACAGCGTTTGCTGGCGCTGTAAGCGCTCTAAACAGTGTTTCTGAGCATAACTTGGAGCAAAAGTGCAACTTTTGAAGAATGAACTGAAAACTCATATTTTGTTCTAAAACAGTGTTTGGATGTGATAACAAGCTGTTTTATCATGTTTGTAAGGTTACACATGCATTTCCTAACAAGTAGGTAAGGCTTGCATTAAGGCGTTCAAAACAGCGTTTGCTGGCGTTGTAAGAGCTCTAAACAGTGTTTCTGAGCATAACTTGCAGCAAAAGTGCAACTTTTGAAGAATGAACTGAAAACTCATATTTTGTTCTAAAACAGTGTTTGGATGTGATAACAAGCTGTTTTATCATGTTTGTAAGGTTACACATGCATTTCCTAACAAGTAGGTAAGGCTTGCATTAAGGCGTTCAAAACAGCGTTTGCTGGCGCTGTAAGCGCTCTAAACAGTGTTTCTGAGCATAACTTGTGGCAAAAGTGCAACTTTTGAAGAATGAAAAGAAAACTCATATTTTGAATGAAAACAGTGTTTGGATGTGATAACAAGCTGTTTTATCATGTTTGTAATGTTACACATCCATTTTCTAACAAGTAGTAAGTCTTGCATTAAGGCGTTCAAAACAGCGTTTGCTGGCGCTGTAAGCGCTCTAAACAGTGTTTCTGAGCATAACTTGGAGCAAAAGTGCAACTTTTGAAGAATGAACTGAAAACTCATATTTTGTTCTAAAACAGTGTTTGGATGTGATAACAAGCTGTTTTATCATGTTTGTAATGTTACACATGCATTTCCTAACAAGTAGGTAAGGCTTGCATTAAGGCGTTCAAAACAGCGTTTGCTGGCGTTGTAAGAGCTCTAAACAGTGTTTCTGAGCATAACTTGGAGCAAAAGTGCAACTTTTGAAGAATGAACTGAAAACTCATATTTTGTTCTAAAACAGTGTTTGGATGTGATAACAAGCTGTTTTATCATGTTTGTAAGGTTACACATGCATTTCCTAACAAGTAGGTAAGGCTTGCATTAAGGCGTTCAAAACAGCGTTTGCTGGCGTTGTAAGAGCTCTAAACAGTGTTTCTGAGCATAACTTGCAGCAAAAGTGCAACTTTTGAAGAATGAACTGAAAACTCATATTTTGTTCTAAAACAGTGTTTGGATGTGATAACAAGCTGTTTTATCATGTTTGTAAGGTTACACATGCATTTCCTAACAAGTAGGTAAGGCTTGCATTAAGGCGTTCAAAACAGCGTTTGCTGGCGCTGTAAGCGCTCTAAACAGTGTTTCTGAGCATAACTTGTGGCAAAAGTGCAACTTTTGAGGAATGAAAAGAAAACTCATATTTTGAATGAAAACAGTGTTTGGATGTGATAACAAGCTGTTTTATCATGTTTGTAATGTTACACATCCATTTTCTAACAAGTAGTAAGTCTTGCATTAAGGCGTTCAAAACAGCGTTTGCTGGCGCTGTAAGCGCTCTAAACAGTGTTTCTGAGCATAACTTGTGGCAAAAGTGCAACTTTTGAAGAATGAAAAGAAAACTCATATTTTGAATGAAAACAGTGTTTGGATGTGATAACAAGCTGTTTTATCATGTTTGTAAGGTTACACATGCATTTCCTAACAAGTAGGTAAGGCTTGCATTAAGGCGTTCAAAACAGCGTTTGCTGGCGTTGTAAGAGCTCTAAACAGTGTTTCTGAGCATAACTTGGAGCAAAAGTGCAACTTTTGAAGAATGAACTGAAAACTCATATTTTGTTCTAAAACAGTGTTTGGATGTGATAACAAGCTGTTTTATCATGTTTGTAAGGTTACACATGCATTTCCTAACAAGTAGGTAAGGCTTGCATTAAGGCGTTCAAAACAGCGTTTGCTGGCGCTGTAAGCGCTCTAAACAGTGTTTCTGAGCATAACTTGGAGCAAAAGTGCAACTTTTGAAGAATGAACTGAAAACTCATATTTTGTTCTAAAACAGTGTTTGGATGTGATAACAAGCTGTTTTATCATGTTTGTAATGTTACACATGCATTTCCATACAAGTAGTAAGGCTGGCATTAAGGCGTTCAAAACAGCGTTTGCTGGCGTTGTAAGAGCTCTAAACAGTGTTTCTGAGCATAACTTGGGGCAAAAGTGCAACTTTTCAAGAATGAAAAGAAAACTCATATTTTGAATGAAAACATTGTTTGGATGTGATAACAAGCTGTTTTATCATGTTTGTAATGTTACACATCCATTTTCTAACAAGTAGTAAGTCTTGCATTAAGGCGTTCAAAACAGCGTTTGCTGGCGCTGTAAGCGCTCTAAACAGTGTTTCTGAGCATAACTTGTGGCAAAAGTGCAACTTTTGAAGAATGAAAAGAAAACTCATATTTTGAATGAAAACAGTGTTTGGATGTGATAACAAGCTGTTTTATCATGTTTGTAATGTTACACATGCATTTCCAAACAAGTAGTAAGTCTTGTATTAAGGCGTTCAAAACAGCGTTTGCTGGCGCTGTAAGCGCTCTAAACAGTGTTTCTGAGCATAACGTGGAGCAAAAGTGCAACTTTTGAAGAATGAACTGAAAACTCATATTTTGTTCTAAAACAGTGTTTGGATGTGATAACAAGCTGTTTTATCATGTTTGTAATGTTACACATGCATTTCCTAACAAGTAGGTAAGTCTTGTATTAAGGCGTTCAAAACAGCGTTTGCTGGCGCTGTAAGCGCTCTAAACAGTGTTTCTGAGCATAACTTGGAGCAAAAGTGCAACTTTTGAAGAATGAACTGAAAACTCATATTTTGTTCTAAAACAGTGTTTGGATGTGATAACAAGCTGTTTTATCATGTTTGTAATGTTACACATGCATTTCCTAACAAGTAGGTAAGGCTTGCATTAAGGCGTTCAAAACAGCGTTTGCTGGCGCTGTAAGCGCTCTAAACAGTGTTTCTGAGCATAACTTGGAGCAAAAGTGCAACTTTTGAAGAATGAACTGAAAACTCATATTTTGTTCTAAAACAGTGTTTGGATGTGATAACAAGCTGTTTTATCATGTTTGTAATGTTACACATGCATTTCCTAACAAGTAGGTAAGGCTTGCATTAAGGCGTTCAAAACAGCGTTTGCTGGCGCTGTAAGCGCTCTAAACAGTGTTTCTGAGCATAACTTGGAGCAAAAGTGCAACTTTTGAAGAATGAACTGAAAACTCATATTTTGTTCTAAAACAGTGTTTGGATGTGATAACAAGCTGTTTTATCATGTTTGTAATGTTACACATGCATTTCCATACAAGTAGTAAGGCTGGCATTAAGGCGTTCAAAACAGCGTTTGCTGGCGTTGTAAGAGCTCTAAACAGTGTTTCTGAGCATAACTTGGGGCAAAAGTGCAACTTTTCAAGAATGAAAAGAAAACTCATATTTTGAATGAAAACATTGTTTGGATGTGATAACAAGCTGTTTTATCATGTTTGTAATGTTACACATCCATTTTCTAACAAGTAGTAAGTCTTGCATTAAGGCGTTCAAAACAGCGTTTGCTGGCGCTGTAAGCGCTCTAAACAGTGTTTCTGAGCATAACTTGTGGCAAAAGTGCAACTTTTGAAGAATGAAAAGAAAACTCATATTTTGAATGAAAACAGTGTTTGGATGTGATAACAAGCTGTTTTATCATGTTTGTAATGTTACACATGCATTTCCAAACAAGTAGTAAGTCTTGTATTAAGGCGTTCAAAACAGCGTTTGCTGGCGCTGTAAGCGCTCTAAACAGTGTTTCTGAGCATAACTTGGAGCAAAAGTGCAACTTTTGAAGAATGAACTGAAAACTCATATTTTGTTCTAAAACAGTGTTTGGATGTGATAACAAGCTGTTTTATCATGTTTGTAAGGTTACACATGCATTTCCTAACAAGTAGGTAAGGCTTGCATTAAGGCGTTCAAAACAGCGTTTGCTGGCGTTGTAAGAGCTCTAAACAGTGTTTCTGAGCATAACTTGCAGCAAAAGTGCAACTTTTGAAGAATGAACTGAAAACTCATATTTTGTTCTAAAACAGTGTTTGGATGTGATAACAAGCTGTTTTATCATGTTTGTAAGGTTACACATGCATTTCCTAACAAGTAGGTAAGGCTTGCATTAAGGCGTTCAAAACAGCGTTTGCTGGCGCTGTAAGCGCTCTAAACAGTGTTTCTGAGCATAACTTGTGGCAAAAGTGCAACTTTTGAAGAATGAAAAGAAAACTCATATTTTGAATGAAAACAGTGTTTGGATGTGATAACAAGCTGTTTTATCATGTTTGTAATGTTACACATCCATTTTCTAACAAGTAGTAAGTCTTGCATTAAGGCGTTCAAAACAGCGTTTGCTGGCGCTGTAAGCGCTCTAAACAGTGTTTCTGAGCATAACTTGGAGCAAAAGTGCAACTTTTGAAGAATGAACTGAAAACTCATATTTTGTTCTAAAACAGTGTTTGGATGTGATAACAAGCTGTTTTATCATGTTTGTAATGTTACACATGCATTTCCTAACAAGTAGGTAAGGCTTGCATTAAGGCGTTCAAAACAGCGTTTGCTGGCGTTGTAAGAGCTCTAAACAGTGTTTCTGAGCATAACTTGGAGCAAAAGTGCAACTTTTGAAGAATGAACTGAAAACTCATATTTTGTTCTAAAACAGTGTTTGGATGTGATAACAAGCTGTTTTATCATGTTTGTAAGGTTACACATGCATTTCCTAACAAGTAGGTAAGGCTTGCATTAAGGCGTTCAAAACAGCGTTTGCTGGCGTTGTAAGAGCTCTAAACAGTGTTTCTGAGCATAACTTGCAGCAAAAGTGCAACTTTTGAAGAATGAACTGAAAACTCATATTTTGTTCTAAAACAGTGTTTGGATGTGATAACAAGCTGTTTTATCATGTTTGTAAGGTTACACATGCATTTCCTAACAAGTAGGTAAGGCTTGCATTAAGGCGTTCAAAACAGCGTTTGCTGGCGCTGTAAGCGCTCTAAACAGTGTTTCTGAGCATAACTTGTGGCAAAAGTGCAACTTTTGAGGAATGAAAAGAAAACTCATATTTTGAATGAAAACAGTGTTTGGATGTGATAACAAGCTGTTTTATCATGTTTGTAATGTTACACATCCATTTTCTAACAAGTAGTAAGTCTTGCATTAAGGCGTTCAAAACAGCGTTTGCTGGCGCTGTAAGCGCTCTAAACAGTGTTTCTGAGCATAACTTGGAGCAAAAGTGCAACTTTTGAAGAATGAACTGAAAACTCATATTTTGTTCTAAAACAGTGTTTGGATGTGATAACAAGCTGTTTTATCATGTTTGTAAGGTTACACATGCATTTCCTAACAAGTAGGTAAGGCTTGCATTAAGGCGTTCAAAACAGCGTTTGCTGGCGTTGTAAGAGCTCTAAACAGTGTTTCTGAGCATAACTTGGAGCAAAAGTGCAACTTTTGAAGAATGAACTGAAAACTCATATTTTGTTCTAAAACAGTGTTTGGATGTGATAACAAGCTGTTTTATCATGTTTGTAAGGTTACACATGCATTTCCTAACAAGTAGGTAAGGCTTGCATTAAGGCGTTCAAAACAGCGTTTGCTGGCGCTGTAAGCGCTCTAAACAGTGTTTCTGAGCATAACTTGGAGCAAAAGTGCAACTTTTGAAGAATGAACTGAAAACTCATATTTTGTTCTAAAACAGTGTTTGGATGTGATAACAAGCTGTTTTATCATGTTTGTAATGTTACACATGCATTTCCAAACAAGTAGTAAGTCTTGTATTAAGGCGTTCAAAACAGCGTTTGCTGGCGCTGTAAGCGCTCTAAACAGTGTTTCTGAGCATAACTTGTGGCAAAAGTGCAACTTTTGAGGAATGAAAAGAAAACTCATATTTTGAATGAAAACAGTGTTTGGATGTGATAACAAGCTGTTTTATCATGTTTGTAATGTTACACATCCATTTTCTAACAAGTAGTAAGTCTTGCATTAAGGCGTTCAAAACAGCGTTTGCTGGCGCTGTAAGCGCTCTAAACAGTGTTTCTGAGCATAACTTGGAGC
Organism: Brachyhypopomus gauderio; assembly: GCF_052324685.1. NCBI lineage: Eukaryota > Metazoa > Chordata > Actinopteri > Gymnotiformes > Hypopomidae > Brachyhypopomus > Brachyhypopomus gauderio. Next base: position 30,519 of record NW_027507400.1, read on the forward strand.
AAAAGTGCAACTTTTGAAGAATGAACTGAAAACTCATATTTTGTTCTAAAACAGTGTTTGGATGTGATAACAAGCTGTTTTAACATGTTTGTAAGGTTACACATGCATTTCCTAACAAGTAGGTAAGGCTTGCATTAAGGCGTTCAAAACAGCGTTTGCTGGCGTTGTAAGAGCTCTAAACAGTGTTTCTGAGCATAACTTGTGGCAAAAGTGCAACTTTTGAAGAATGAAAAGAAAACTCATATTTTGAATGAAAACAGTGTTTGGATGTGATAACAAGCTGTTTTATCATGTTTGTAATGTTACACATCCATTTTCTAACAAGTAGTAAGTCTTGCATTAAGGCGTTCAAAACAGCGTTTGCTGGCGCTGTAAGCGCTCTAAACAGTGTTTCTGAGCATAACTTGGAGCAAAAGTGCAACTTTTGAAGAATGAACTGAAAACTCATATTTTGTTCTAAAACAGTGTTTGGATGTGATAACAAGCTGTTTTATCATGTTTGTAATGTTACACATGCATTTCCAAACAAGTAGTAAGTCTTGTATTAAGGCGTTCAAAACAGCGTTTGCTGGCGCTGTAAGCGCTCTAAACAGTGTTTCTGAGCATAACTTGGAGCAAAAGTGCAACTTTTGAAGAATGAACTGAAAACTCATATTTTGTTCTAAAACAGTGTTTGGATGTGATAACAAGCTGTTTTATCATGTTTGTAAGGTTACACATGCATTTCCTAACAAGTAGGTAAGGCTTGCATTAAGGCGTTCAAAACAGCGTTTGCTGGCGTTGTAAGAGCTCTAAACAGTGTTTCTGAGCATAACTTGCAGCAAAAGTGCAACTTTTGAAGAATGAACTGAAAACTCATATTTTGTTCTAAAACAGTGTTTGGATGTGATAACAAGCTGTTTTATCATGTTTGTAAGGTTACACATGCATTTCCTAACAAGTAGGTAAGGCTTGCATTAAGGCGTTCAAAACAGCGTTTGCTGGCGCTGTAAGCGCTCTAAACAGTGTTTCTGAGCATAACTTGTGGCAAAAGTGCAACTTTTGAAGAATGAAAAGAAAACTCATATTTGAATGAAAACAGTGTTTGGATGTGATAACAAGCTGTTTTATCATGTTTGTAATGTTACACATGCATTTTCCTAACAAGTAGGTAAGGCTTGCATTAAGGCGTTCAAAACAGCGTTTGCTGGCGTTGTAAGAGCTCTAAACAGTGTTTCTGAGCATAACTTGGAGCAAAAGTGCAACTTTTGAAGAATGAACTGAAAACTCATATTTTGTTCTAAAACAGTGTTTGGATGTGATAACAAGCTGTTTTATCATGTTTGTAAGGTTACACATGCATTTCCTAACAAGTAGGTAAGGCTTGCATTAAGGCGTTCAAAACAGCGTTTGCTGGCGTTGTAAGAGCTCTAAACAGTGTTTCTGAGCATAACTTGCAGCAAAAGTGCAACTTTTGAAGAATGAACTGAAAACTCATATTTTTGTTCTAAAACAGTGTTTGGATGTGATAACAAGCTGTTTTATCATGTTTGTAAGGTTACACATGCATTTCCTAACAAGTAGGTAAGGCTTGCATTAAGGCGTTCAAAACAGCGTTTGCTGGCGCTGTAAGCGCTCTAAACAGTGTTTCTGAGCATAACTTGTGGCAAAAGTGCAACTTTTGAAGAATGAAAAGAAAACTCATATTTTGAATGAAAACAGTGTTTGGATGTGATAACAAGCTGTTTTATCATGTTTGTAATGTTACACATCCATTTTCTAACAAGTAGTAAGTCTTGCATTAAGGCGTTCAAAACAGCGTTTGCTGGCGCTGTAAGCGCTCTAAACAGTGTTTCTGAGCATAACTTGGAGCAAAAGTGCAACTTTTGAAGAATGAACTGAAAACTCATATTTTGTTCTAAAACAGTGTTTGGATGTGATAACAAGCTGTTTTATCATGTTTGTAATGTTACACATGCATTTCCTAACAAGTAGGTAAGGCTTGCATTAAGGCGTTCAAAACAGCGTTTGCTGGCGTTGGTAAGAGCTCTAAACAGTGTTTCTGAGCATAACTTGGAGCAAAAGTGCAACTTTTGAAGAATGAACTGAAAACTCATATTTTGTTCTAAAAACAGTGTTTGGATGTGATAACAAGCTGTTTTATCATGTTTGTAAGGTTACACATGCATTTTCCTAACAAGTAGGTAAGGCTTGCATTAAGGCGTTCAAAACAGCGTTTGCTGGCGTTGTAAGAGCTCTAAACAGTGTTTCTGAGCATAACTTGCAGCAAAAGTGCAACTTTTGAAGAATGAACTGAAAAACTCATATTTTGTTCTAAAACAGTGTTTGGATGTGATAACAAGCTGTTTTATCATGTTGTAAGGTTTACACATGCATTTCCTAACAAGTAGGTAAGGCTTGCATTAAGGCGTTCAAAACAGCGTTTGCTGGCGCTGTAAGCGCTCTAAACAGTGTTTCTGAGCATAACTTGTGGCAAAAGTGCAACTTTGAGGAATGAAAAGAAAACTCATATTTTGAATGAAAACAGTGTTTGGATGTGATAACAAGCTGTTTTATCATGTTTGTAATGTTACACATCCATTTTCTAACAAGTAGTAAGTCTTGCATTAAGGCGTTCAAAACAGCGTTTGCTGGCGCTGTAAGCGCTCTAAACAGTGTTTCTGAGCATAACTTGGAGCAAAAGTGCAACTTTTGAAGAATGAACTGAAAACTCATATTTTGTTCTAAAACAGTGTTTGGATGTGATAACAAGCTGTTTTATCATGTTTGTAAGGTTACACATGCATTTCCTAACAAGTAGGTAAGGCTTGCATTAAGGCGTTCAAAACAGCGTTTGCTGGCGTTGTAAGAGCTCTAAACAGTGTTTCTGAGCATAACTTGCAGCAAAAGTGCAACTTTTGAAGAATGAACTGAAAACTCATATTTTGTTCTAAAACAGTGTTTGGATGTGATAACAAGCTGTTTTATCATGTTTGTAAGGTTACACATGCATTTCCTAACAAGTAGGTAAGGCTTGCATTAAGGCGTTCCAAAACAGCGTTTGCTGGCGCTGGTAAGCGCTCTAAACAGTGTTTCTGAGCATAACTTGTGGCAAAAGTGCAACTTTGAAGAATGAAAAGAAAACTCATATTTTGAATGAAAACAGTGTTTGGATGTGATAACAAGCTGTTTTATCATGTTTGTAATGTTACACATCCATTTTTCTAACAAGTAGTAAGTCTTGCATTAAGGCGTTCAAAACAGCGTTTGCTGGCGCTGTAAGCGCTCTAAACAGTGTTTCTGAGCATAACTTGGAGCAAAAGTGCAACTTTTGAAGAATGAACTGAAAACTCATATTTTGTTCTAAAACAGTGTTTGGATGTGATAACAAGCTGTTTTATCATGTTTGTAATGTTACACATGCATTCCTAACAAGTAGGTAAGGCTTGCATTAAGGCGTTCAAAACAGCGTTTGCTGGCGTTGTAAGAGCTCTAACAGTGTTTCTGAGCATAACTTGGAGCAAAAGTGCAACTTTTGAAGAATGAACTGAAAACTCATATTTTGTTCTAAAACAGTGTTTGGATGTGATAACAAGCTGTTTTATCATGTTTGTAAGGTTACACATGCATTTCCTAACAAGTAGGTAAGGCTTGCATTAAGGCGTTCAAAACAGCGTTTGCTGGCGTTGTAAGACGTCTAAACAGTGTTTCTGAGCATAACTTGCAGCAAAAGTGCAACTTTTGAAGAATGAACTGAAAACTCATATTTTGTTCTAAAACAGTGTTTGGATGTGATAACAAGCTGTTTTATCAGTTTGTAAGGTTACACATGCATTTCCTAACAAGTAGGTAAGGCTTGCATTAAGGGCGTTCAAACAGCGTTTGCTGGCGCTGTAAGCGCTCTAAACAGTGTTTCTGAGCATAACTTGTGGCAAAAGTGCAACTTTTGAGAATGAAAAGAAAACTCATATTTTGAATGAAAACAGTGTTTGGATGTGATAACAAGCTGTTTTATCATGTTTGTAATGTTACACATCCATTTTCTAACAAGTAGTAAGTCTTGCATTAAGGCGTTCAAAACAGCGTTTGCTGGCGCTGTAAGCGCTCTAAACAGTGTTTCTGAGCATAACTTGGAGCAAAAGTGCAACTTTTGAAGAATGAACTGAAAACTCATATTTTGTTCTAAAACAGTGTTTGGATGTGATAACAAGCTGTTTTATCATGTTTTGTAAGGTTACACATGCATTTCCTAACAAGTAGGTAAGGCTTGCATTAAGGCGTTCAAAAACAGCGTTTGCTGGCGTTGTAAGAGCTCTAAACAGTGTTTCTGAGCATAACTTGGAGCAAAAGTGCAACTATTTGAAGAATGAACTGAAAACTCATATTTTGTTCTAAAACAGTGTTTGGATGTGATAACAAGCTGTTTTATCATGTTTGTAAGGTTACACATGCATTTCCTAACAAGTAGGTAAGGCTTGCATTAAGGCGTTCAAAACAGCGTTTGCTGGCGCTGTAAGCGCTCTAAACAGTGTTTCTGAGCATAACTTGGAGCAAAAGTGCAACTTTTGAAGAATGAAAAGAAAACTCATATTTTGAATGAAAACAGTGTTTGGATGTGATAACAAGCTGTTTTATCATGTTTGTAATGTTACACATCCATTTTCTAACAAGTAGTAAGTCTTGCATTAAGGCGTTCAAAACAGCGTTTGCTGGCGCTGTAAGCGCTCTAAACAGTGTTTCTGAGCATAACTTGGAGCAAAAGTGCAACTTTTGAAGAATGAACTGAAAACTCATATTTTGTTCTAAAACAGTGTTTGGATGTGATAACAAGCTGTTTTATCATGTTTGTAATGTTACACATGCATTTCCAAACAAGTAGTAAGTCTTGTATTAAGGCGTTCAAAACAGCGTTTGCTGGCGCTGTAAGCGCTCTAAACAGTGTTTCTGAGCATAACTTGGAGCAAAAGTGCAACTTTTGAAGAATGAACTGAAAACTCATATTTTGTTCTAAAACAGTGTTTGGATGTGATAACAAGCTGTTTTATCATGTTTGTAAGGTTACACATGCATTTCCTAACAAGTAGGTAAGGCTTGCATTAAGGCGTTCAAAACAGCGTTTGCTGGCGTTGTAAGAGCTCTAAACAGTGTTTCTGAGCATAACTTGCAGCAAAAGTGCAACTTTTGAAGAATGAACTGGAAAACTCATATTTTGTTCTAAAACAGTGTTTGGATGTGATAACAAGCTGTTTTATCATGTTTGTAAGGTTACACATGCATTTCCTAACAAGTAGGTAAGGCTTGCATTAAGGCTTCAAAACAGCGTTTGCTGGCGCTGTAAGCGCTCTAAACAGTGTTTCTGAGCATAACTTGTGGCAAAAGTGCAACTTTTGAAGAATGAAAAGAAAACTCATATTTTGAATGAAAACAGTGTTTGGATGTGATAACAAGCTGTTTTATCATGTTTGTAATGTTACACATCCATTTTCTAACAAGTAGTAAGTCTTGCATTAAGGCGTTCAAAACAGCGTTTGCTGGCGCGGTAAGCGCTCTAAACAGTGTTTCTGAGCATAACTTGAGCAAAAGTGCAACTTTTGAGAATGAACTGAAAATCTCATATGTGTTCTGAAACAGTGTTTGGATGTGATAACAAGCTGTTTTATCATGTTTGTAATGTTACACATCATTTTCCTAACAAGTAGGTAAGGCTTGCATAAGGCGTTCAAAACAGCGTTTGCTGGCGCTGTAAGAGCTCTAAACAGTGTTTCTGAGCATAACTTGGAGCAAAAGTGCAACTTTTGAAGAATGAACTGAAAACTCATATTTTGTTCTAAAACAGTGTTTGGATGTGATAACAAGCTGTTTTATCATGTTTGTAAGGTTACACATGCATTTCCTAACAAGTAGGTAAGGCTTGCATTAAGGCGTTCAAAACAGCGTTTGCTGGCGTTGTAAGAGCTCTAAACAGTGTTTCTGAGCATAACTTGCAGCAAAAGTGCAACTTTTGAAGAATGAACTGAAAACTCATATTTTGTTCTAAAACAGTGTTTGGATGTGATAACAAGCTGTTTTATCATGTTTGTAAGGTTACACATGCATTTCCTAACAAGTAGGTAAGGCTTGCATTAAGGCGTTCAAAACAGCGTTTGCTGGCGCTGTAAGCGCTCTAAACAGTGTTTCTGAGCATAACTTGGAGCAAAAGTGCAACTTTTGAAGAATGAAAAGAAAAACTCATATTTTGAATGAAACAGTGTTTGGATGTGATAACAAGCTGTTTTATCATGTTTGTAATGTTTACACATGCCATTTCTAACAAGTAGTAAGTCTTGCATTAAGGCGTTCAAAACAGCGTTTGCTGGCGCTGTAAGCGCTCTAAACAGTGTTTCTGAGCATAACTTGGAGCAAAAGTGCAACTTTTGAAGAATGAACTGAAAACTCATATTTTGTTCTAAAACAGTGTTTGGATGTGATAACAAGCTGTTTTATCATGTTTGTAAGGTTACACATGCATTTCCTAACAAGTAGGTAAGGCTTGCATTAAGGCGTTCAAAACAGCGTTTGCTGGCGTTGTAAGAGCTCTAAACAGTGTTTCTGAGCATAACTTGAGCAAAAGTGCAACTTTTGAAGAATGAACTGAAAACTCATATTTTGTTCTAAAACAGTGTTTGGATGTGATAACAAGCTGTTTTATCATGTTTGTAAGGTTACACATGCATTTCCTAACAAGTAGGTAAGGCTTGCATTAAGGCGTTCAAAACAGCGTTTGCTGGCGCTGTAAGCGCTCTAAACGAGTGTTTCTGAGCATAACTTGGAGCAAAAGTGCAACTTTTGAAGAATGAACTGAAAACTCATATTTTGTTCTAAAACAGTGTTTGGATGTGATAACAAGCTGTTTTATCATGTTTGTAATGTTACACATGCATTTCCAAACAAGTAGGTAAGTCTTGTATTAAGGCGTTCAAAACAGCGTTTGCTGGCGCTGTAAGCGCTCTAAACAGTGTTTCTGAGCATAACTTGTGGCAAAAGTGCAACTTTTGAGAATGAAAAGAATACTCATATTTTGAATGAAAACAGTGTTTGGATGTGATAACAAGCTGTTTTATCATGTTTGTAATGTTACACATCCATTTTCTAACAAGTAGTAAGTCTTGCATTAAGGCGTTCAAAAACAGCGGTTTGCTGGCGCTGTAAGCGCTCTAAACAGTGTTTCTGAGCATAACTTGGAGCAAAAGTGCAACTTTTGAAGAATGAACTGAAAACTCATATTTTGTTCTAAAACAGTGTTTGGATGTGATAACAAGCTGTTTTAACATGTTTGTAAGGTTACACATGCATTTCCTAACAAGTAGGTAAGGCTTGCATTAAGGCGTTCAAAACAGCGTTTGCTGGCGTTGTAAGAGCTCTAAACAGTGTTTCTGAGCATAACTTGTGGCAAAAGTGCAACTTTTGAAGAATGAAAAGAAAACTCATATTTTGAATGAAAACAGTGTTTGGATGTGATAACAAGCTGTTTTATCATGTTTGTAATGTTACACATCCATTTTCTAACAAGTAGTAAGTCTTGCATTAAGGCGTTCAAAACAGCGTTTGCTGGCGCTGTAAGCGCTCTAAACAGTGTTTCTGAGCATAACTTGGAGCAAAAGTGCAACTTTTGAAGAATAGAACTGAAAACTCATATTTTGTTCTAAAACAGTGTTTGGATGTGATAACAAGCTGTTTTATCATGTTTGTAATGTTACACATGCATTTCCAAACAAGTAGTAAGTCTTGTATTAAGGCGTTCAAAACAGCGTTTGCTGGCGCTGTAGTAAGCGCTCTAAACAGTGTTTCTGAGCATAACTTGGAGCAAAAGTGCAACTTTTGAAGAATGAACTGAAAACTCATATTTTGTTCTAAAACAGTGTTTGGATGTGATAACAAGCTGTTTTATCATGTTTGTAAGGTTACACATGCATTTCCTAACAAGTAGGTAAGGCTTGCATTAAGGCGTTCAAAACAGCGTTTGCTGGCGTTGTAAGAGCTCTAAACAGTGTTTCTGAGCATAACTTGCAGGCAAAGTGCAACTTTTGAAGAATGAACTGAAAACTCATATTTTGTTCTAAAACAGTGTTTGGATGTGATAACAAGCTGTTTTATCATGTTTGTAAGGTTACACATGCATTTCCTAACAAGTAGGTAAGGCTTGCATTAAGGCGTTCAAAACAGCGTTTGCTGGCGCTGTAAGCGCTCTAAACAGTGTTTCTGAGCATAACTTGTGGCAAAAGTGCAACTTTTGAAGAATGAAAAGAAAAACTCATATTTTGAATGAAAACAGTGTTTGGATGTGATAACAAGCTGTTTTATCATGTTTGTAATGTTACACATGCATTTCCTAACAAGTAGGTAAGGCTTGCATTAAGGCGTTCAAAACAGCGTTTGCTGGCGTTGTAAGAGCTCTAAACAGTGTTTCTGAGCATAACTTGGAGCAAAAGTGCAACTTTTGAAGAATGAACTGAAAACTCATATTTTGTTCTAAAACAGTGTTTGGATGTGATAACAAGCTGTTTTATCATGTTTGTAAGGTTACACATGCATTTCCTAACAAGTAGGTAAGGCTTGCATTAAGGCGTTCAAAACAGCGTTTGCTGGGCTTGTAAGAGCTCTAAACAGTGTTTCTGAGCATAACTTGCAGCAAAAGTGCAACTTTTGAAGAATGAACTGAAAACTCATATTTGTTCTAAAACAGTGTTTGGATGTGATAACAAGCTGTTTTATCATGTTTGTAAGGTTACACATGCATTTCCTAACAAGTAGGTAAGGCTTGCATTAAGGCGTTCAAAACAGCGTTTGCTGGCGCTGTAAGCGCTCTAAACAGTGTTTCTGAGCATAACTTGTGGCAAAAGTGCAACTTTTGAAGAATGAAAAGAAAACTCATATTTTGAATGAAAACAGTGTTTGGATGTGATAACAAGCTGTTTTATCATGTTTGTAATGTTACACATCCATTTTCTAACAAGTAGTAAGTCTTGCATTAAGGCGTTCAAAACAGCGTTTGCTGGCGCTGTAAGCGCTCTAAACAGTGTTTCTGAGCATAACTTGGAGCAAAGTGCAACTTTTGAAGAATGAACTGGAAAACTCATATTTTGTTCTAAAACAGTGTTTGGATGTGATAACAAGCTGTTTTATCATGTTTGTAATGTTACACATGCATTTCCTAACAAGTAGGTAAGGCTTGCATTAAGGCGTTCAAAACAGCGTTTGCTGGCGTTGTAAGAGCTCTAAACAGTGTTTCTGAGCATAACTTGGAGCAAAAGTGCAACTTTTGAAGAATGAACTGAAAACTCATATTTTGTTCTAAAACAGTGTTTGGGATGTGATAACAAGCTGTTTTATCATGTTTGTAAGGTTACACATGCATTTCCTAACAAGTAGGTAAGGCTTGCATTAAGGCGTTCAAAACAGCGTTTGCTGGCGTTGTAAGAGCTCTAAACAGTGTTTCTGAGCATAACTTGCAGCAAAAGTGCAACTTTTGAAGAATGAACTGAAAACTCATATTTTGTTCTAAAACAGTGTTTGGATGTGATAACAAGCTGTTTTATCATGTTTGTAAGGTTACACATGCATTTCCTAACAAGTAGGTAAGGCTTGCATTAAGGCGTTCAAAACAGCGTTTGCTGGCGCTGTAAGCGCTCTAAACAGTGTTTCTGAGAATAACTTGTGGCAAAAGTGCAACTTTTGAGGAATGAAAAGAAAACTCATATTTTGAATGAAAACAGTGTTTGGATGTGATAACAAGCTGTTTTATCATGGTTTGTAATGTTACACATCCATTTTCTAACAAGTAGTAAGTCTTGCATTAAGGCGTTCAAAACAGCGTTTGCTGGCGCTGTAAGCGCTCTAAACAAGTGTTTCTGAGCATAACTTGGAGCAAAAGTGCAACTTTTGAAGAATGAACTGAAAACTCATATTTTGTTCTAAAACAGTGTTTGGATGTGATAACAAGCTGTTTTATCATGTTTGTAAGGTTACACATGCATTTCCTAACAAGTAGGTAAGGCTTGCATTAAGGCGTTCAAAACAGCGTTTGCTGGCGTTGTAAGAGCTCTAAACAGTGTTTCTGAGCATAACTTGCAGCAAAAGTGCAACTTTTGAAGAATGAACTGAAAACTCATATTTTGTTCTAAAACAGTGTTTGGATGTGATAACAAGCTGTTTTATCAGTTTGTAAGGTTACACATGCATTTCCTAACAAGTAGGTAAGGCTTGCATTAAGGCGTTCAAAACAGCGTTTGCTGGCGCTGTAAGCGCTCTAAACAGTGTTTCTGAGCATAACTTGTGGCAAAAGTGCAACGTTTGAAGAATGAAAAAAAACTCATATTTTGAATGGAAAACAGTGTTTGGATGTGATAACAAGCTGTTTTATCATGTTTGGTAATGTTACACATCCATTTTCTAACAAGTAGTAAGTCTTGCATTAAGGCGTTCAAAACAGCGTTTGCTGGCGCTGTAAGCGCTCTAAACAGTGTTGCTGAGCATAACTTGGAGCAAAGTGCAACTTTTGAAGAATGAACTGAAAACTCATATTTTGTTCTAAAACAGTGTTTGGATGTGATAACAAGCTGTTTTATCATGTTTGTAATGTTACACATGCATTTCCTAACAAGTAGGTAAGTCTTGCATTAAGGCGTTCAAAACAGCGTTTGCTGGCGTTGTAAGAGCTCTAAACAGTGTTTCTGAGCATAACTTGGAGCAAAAGTGCAACTTTTGAAGAATGAACTGAAAACTCATATTTTGTTCTAAAACAGTGTTTTGGATGTGATAACAAGCTGTTTTATCATGTTTGTAAGGTTACACATGCATTTCCTAACAAGTAGGTAAGGCTTGCATTAAGGCGTTCAAAACAGCGTTTGCTGGCGTTGTAAGAGCTCTAAACACGTGTTTCTGAGCATAACTTGCAGCAAAAGTGCAACTTTTGAAGAATGAACTGAAAACTCATATTTTGTTCTAAAACAGTGTTTGGATGTGATAACAAGCTGTTTTATCATGTTTGTAAGGTTACACATGCATTCCTAACAAGTAGGTAGGCTTGCATTAAGGCGTTCAAAACAGCGTTTGCTGGCGCTGTAACGGCTCCTAAACAGTGTTTCTGAGCATAACTTGTGGCAAAAGTGCAACTTTTGAGGAATGAAAAGAAAACTCATATTTTGAATGAAAACAGTGTTTGGATGTGATAACAAGCTGTTTTATCATGTTTGTAATGTTACACATCCATTTTCTAACAAGTAGTAAGTCTTGCATTAAGGCGTTCAAAACAGCGTTTGCTGGCGCTGGTAAGCGCTCTAAACAGTGTTTCTGAGCATAACTTGGAGCAAAAGTGCAACTTTTGAAGAATGAACTGAAAACTCATATTTTGTTCTAAAACAGTGTTTGGATGTGATAACAAGCTGTTTTATCATGTTTGTAATGTTACACATGCATTTCCTAACAAGTAGGTAAGGCTTGCATTAAGGCGTTCAAAACAGCGTTTGCTGGCGTGTAAGAGCTCTAAACAGTGTTTCTGAGCATAACTTGGAGCAAAAGTGCAACTTTTGAA
>NW_027507401.1:0-41727 GCF_052324685.1 Brachyhypopomus gauderio
CTTTTCTGAACTAGTTCAAGTTCAGTTCATACATGCTCAAAGTGAACAGTTCACGTTCAAAGTTCACAATTTTAATTATGAAATAGTTCAAAGTTCAGTTTCATTTTACTTTTTTCGTGAGATATTCAAATGCTTTTTTTCACGATTTGGCTGTTGCGCAATCAAGGGGCGGACACAAATGCGAAGTAGAGAGTACAATCTCATTCGATTTTATTTCACATCTTACATTTGCAGACGACACGCGAGTGGACCGCGAATGACGTGGCATGATGAATAGAGAACTAACGCTTAATATACTAAAAGGCAGCGAAATGACAAGGGCACAAAACTAGACCAAACAAGAGTACAACTAATTGTTACATACACCGACATGAACAAACACACGGGAAGCAAGTAACGGCCATACATGAACATGAAGACTAACAGAACATACATGTATTGCCAGGCACGATACCACGTTAGAGAACACAGAGACCAAACATGAACTGAAAACCTAAAACACTACGAACCTGAAAATGGAACAGAGACTTTAACCACACACAAACACGAAGCTAATCAAAACCACGAATCACAGATAAGGCGTGAATACGGCCGTGCACATCCAACTAGGAAATAAAGAAACGACAGTGATCCCCGAAGGTATAGTCTGGACATAGGCTATATATACACACCAACTAGGAGATAAAGAAACGACAATGATCCCCGAAGGTATAGTCTTTACATAGGCAATACAAACACACACACACACATTTGTAAAACTAAGACGAGCTAACACGGAACAGCTGAAACAGAGGGGCGTGACAAGAACAAGGAAAACATAAAAACGACGAGACTAGAAGGGGCGGAGCCAGACGTGACAACTACAAGCTAGAAATCACTATACGTACTATATGTGCTATGCCTACCCCGCTCTGCTGCAATTCATCACGGGTAACGTCGTGCGGAAGCCAGTATGTTATTAACTAGCCAGTATGTTAACTATTCTCAGCCGGACACTACGTTGCCCACAATGCATTGCGCACACAACGTCAAAACCATTTGTCTGGTGATACATGATTTAAGTGGCACCAGCGAGGGATGAACTTTCTCTCATTGCGTTTCAAAAGAGAAAACAGATGTCACTCAGTTTTCAATGGAAAACAAATTCCAACGTTCATTTACAGCAGTGGTTCTCAAACTTTTTCAATAATTCCCCACCTCAGAAGATGGGGAAATTCTATGCCCCACCACCAAAATGGCGCGCCCCACACTTTGAGAAACGCTGATTTACAGTGATGTCTACCGTTCATGACACAACGTGAACTAATTCACGTTCAAGTTATTAAAAAATGTGTTGCGTTCAGTTCAACGAACACAATGAGCGTGTTCAATGAACGCATCATTCACGCACAACACTATGAATAGTGAATTTACTTGAGTTTCTTTTTTAACAACTTCCGCCCTGCCCCGCCTCTCTTCCTCGCTCAAATCATTTGGGACTAGATTTGACTTATTACTGCCTCTTTGTTATTACCTTTTGGGAAGAAAAAATATCGAGATATATATCGTATATCGCCATTCATCTTAAAAATATCGAGATATTATTTTTGCTCCATATCGCCCAGCCTTAGTGTAAGCTATACGTGCGCTGTCTGGACTATTTTTGTATTAAATAAAATAACATTTGTGGAAGACTATTGGACTCGTGCCTCGTCCGTCTCCCTGCGCCCAGCATCACACCCATCTTTTTTTTTTTTTTTTTTTTTACATCGCTACTAACTCTGTGTGCACTGTATGGACAAGGGAAACATGGATATGCAGTTTATTAGAACTTCTTTATTAGAACTTGTATATAAACCAAGCACAACACTAACTTTTTACAACAGTAACATTTTTTGCACACATATGTAAGACTAGTGTCTTTGTTGTATTCGGCACATTCAACATGTGCCCACCTACTGCAGAAATCACACTACACCTACCCCCCAAAAAAAGCCATTAGGTACATATTAGTACTAATACTACTCCAGTTGTCTAATAATACAAAGTATGCTTATGTTATACATTACCATTTCAATCATGCTCTTGTCTGCATCAGATTCCAGCAAGGAGCACACCACACAGTAATCATCTGCATTCCCTAGAAACAATGATTTTAGTATGGTTTTAAACTGTAGCACTCATTCTCTAGAAATAATCATGTAGTAAAGAGTCTCTGCAGTAGCTTTATGGTACAGGACACAGATTGATAGTTTCGTTACCTTTGAGTCAGATGATGGAATATGGATTTATATGGGTTTTGACTAAAGAAAACTTTATGGCACTGCTTTCATGCAGTGTTTGATACCACTGAACTTTACACTGCAGCAGTGCACAGGCTACTTCAAGTCGTGCCTTGGTAACATCTTGTGGGGATGTCTGGACAGCGCTGATGTTTCTCCTCTGGAAATAATCTTCTGCAAACTGCAAAGTGGCATTTTACATGGTAAGAGTAATATCAGTTACTTATAAATGCCCATCACATTATTTTCAAAAGGTTTACCCTCAACACTAAAATCCCACAACTGCTGGAATCCTGCTGCTTGTTGTGCAGTATTGTTTGTACTGTCCATTTAGGCTCCTGGTCTCCATGGCCTGTCATCCTTAAGAAGTTCCTAATTATTGTTTTTAAAAATGATAGAAGAACACAGTTTAACATCACACCAGTTCTTTTCAGAAAAAAGCTCCAAAATTAGCACTGTAAAATAGCAATGTTAAAATGTTATTACCGCCAGTTACGTAGCAGCTTGCGCTCGAGTGCACTTTCATTTGCCAGGGGATCGATCAACACAAGGACCTTGTCAGACATGTTGACAATCTAAAAGAAATTAGTTCATTCATGTTATTCTCTCGTCATATTATAACACTCTGCTGCATCATAGCACAATTAGAATATCTCTGTACGATTCATGCAAATAATGACTGATGTACACTACCAGTCAAATGTTTGAACACAAAAAAAGGCATTTTAATCTAAAGGATTATGCCTTAATTTGTTTATAAGACAATTTGGGAAGGTTGTTGTATATATTAATTAATTCTCAACATACTTCATTTTAAATGCACCCTTTATTTCAGAACTTTAGTTCTCTACAAGGTCTCTGCATGTGAGAATGTGTTCAGGACTGATGTTAAAGCATCATAGGTGCTGCTTCATGAACAGGACAGTTACTTCAAAGAATCTAATATTTGTTTATTAGAGCATAAATAGAGCACAGCATTCGTTCATTGCTTTAGCATCTTTCCAGTTTTTTTTATGTCAAAAATAATAAAAATAAACAAAGTAGGTCTGACCAAACATTTGACTTGTAGTGTAAACAAACCTGCTCTGAAAAATAAGGAAAGGTAAACTAACCACTAAAACCCAGTGAGCCCCAGTGTTTACAGGGCACATCCAGATTTCCTCCAGTGGAAACGTCATCTAAAGAATGTGTTGAATACAAAGTTGTCATTATTGTTACTGATAATCATTACTGCTAGACTGTAAATGTGATGAAAGTACCTTTCTGAGTCTCTGGAATTGTCCAGAAAACAACGATGTTGCAATAACGGCACAGAGCTGGTGAACAGCTTTCTGTTAAGAACAACTGAAATTTTAATTATGTTGCAAGAAATACCTAACACAGCTACATAAATATAATTGCCACTTACCTGCTGTTTTTCAATGAGTGTGTGCAAGTACGCATCAAAAACCTGCATTGTAAAATAAACAACCATTAAAGAATGTTATACTTCCTCTTGTAATACATTTTGACAGTGATTTAGTCTCTTACATCATCAGCCAGCCACTCGGTCCCATGCAGTGTACGGAAAGACGAATCAAACAGTTTATATGGTCCAACAACTGCCTCCACCCGACCACAGTCTTCTGCAGCCCACAACATTCCAACTGAAAGCACAGCATGAATGTCAAAGCATAGATATTTGTTTTTTCTAATCCCTGTACTATTACAGTTACATGGCCAAAAGCATGTGAATACATGAACACCATTCTCATTTGCCCTAGTTTAACGCCAGGGCCTTTCAAACCCAGGGCCATCTATACACAATTCCCTATGCCATTGCATGATGTAGAATTAAGATTTCCCTCCCATACAATGACCATGCCTGGCCAGATCAGTTCATTAGAAGAAGTATGCACATACTTTTGGCAACATAGTGCATCTGACAAACGTCCAACAGGTCAAAATGGCCAACGGGCCAACATGTATAGTTTGAACAGGCCAAATCCCTTTCATGCAAACTATAAACAAGGGTAGGCTGAACAAATGACCAACAGGTCAAACTTGAACACAGAACTCATTAACAACCTCTTTCTTGTATGCTTTCCTGTATGGCTGATGAACCTGGGGGATGCTTCAACAGTCAACAGGGGTTATTGTCACATACACTGTTGACTGGTATACAGAAAGCTGTGAAAGGCAAACTCATCATACTCTCAATTGTGTAATTGAAAAAATGTCTGTATAAAGACTCATTGAATAATAAGGAATGGATCAAATAAACACTAAACAAGAAACAATATATTCAAGACCTATGTAGGCCTCAATTTACCTCTGTTGTTGCATCACAGACTTGAGTGTGTTTTTTAGGGGCAAAGTGGATAACTGATGGTCTCTGTGGCAGGTAAAGGTCTTCAGTTAGTCTTTCCAAATCTCCTCCCATGGTCAAAGAGTTGGGGCCATCAGAACATGTGCTGGTCTCATTCTCTTTGAGGATCTTGTGAGATTCTTGAGTGGTGACTTGCCTGTCATCATTTTGGCTTCTTCTGTATGGCTTGATGTGGTTGACACCCAGGTCTACTGACGCACCCATGCGTCAAAGATGGCCACCGTGCGAGTATATACATTAATGTTATTAATATCTCAGCGATACAACATCGCAGGCACACGGTTCGAACGTTTTTGAAAACTGGAAACTGTTTAAAAAAAAATCTTAATTCATGCTTGAGCAGACTGGCCACAAGATGGCAATACATGACCGAGTTGAAGCACGCCCGTATATGGCTAATCCTTTTATGGCTTGCACAAGGGGGGGGTTATTGCTCCTGCCTGTGACTGCTGTGATTGGCGGATTCAAGTGTCAGTCATTACATGACCGCTGACATCACTCACATCGCCCTTTACGGATGTAGGAGGGTTTTAGGACGGCATTAGATCCGTTTCACCTCGGACAAACACGGAAATACAGACTTTGACGGCCGCTAGCTAGCGAGCTAGCGTCTACTTATCTACATGGCGATGGTGAAGGTATGTTGATGATCGATGACTAAATGAATGTTATTTTGCAATATTGATCACTATAATAGCGGACGATCACAGATAGGGTCGCGAATTTCGCGATGGTCCCGTGTAGTTAGTTCGCTAGCTAGCAGCTAGCTAGCATCTGGCTAGCTAGCGTCTACTGATGAACCTGTGTTGATTTCCTGAGGGGTTTATGAAAAATATAAACGATCGATGACTAAATGCAATATCGCTAGAAACTGCTTCTGTGCAAAATTCGTAATTTATTCTTTATAAAATTATTTTTACTTATTTTTTTATTATTTCGTATTTGTCTTTTGCCTATATGCTTGCTTTGTAGATGTGAAAGTATAGTATATAATAATCTAGATGAGTGGATATGGTTTTGGCTAAGCTGATTTAGCCTGTAGTTCAGGAGTTTGATGGGAGTTTCGTAGTTTGGTGTACACATTTTTGTACACTAATTTATACTTGTATACTACTATATATATTACATGTTTCACTATTTTTGTGAAGCAAACCCTTGTGCAAACATATTTCAAGCAACAATATTATTGATCTTTTAGTAAATGTGTAATTTCATATAAAATATGAAAGAATTTTTGAAAATATGCCTCATATTTCCAGGTTTAGGACCATATTATTTATTTATGCAATACTCTAAGTCAATGTAACCTCATTAGGAAGAGAACTGAGATTGTTCTGAACATTTTGATATGAGACATGTGGGTAAAATGCTATAATTAAGTATGTTTAGAGACACATTTATGTAACCATGCTTAAACAGCAAAAATGCCCATAGTGTGTGTCTGTGTCTCTCTCTGTTCAATAAAAACAAGTTGCTGTGCACAATTGGCTGCCGCTTCTCGCCGGTGTGTGATTGGTTGTCTGAGAGGTAGCTGTCTTAACAATTGTAAAGCGCCTTGGGTATCCTGAAAAGGCACTATATAAATTGAAACATTCATTCATTCATTCATTTATAACAGATATGCAGATTTATCAACAGCTCAAAACACACAAGAACGCACTTCAACACATACCCAGTTGGCAAGATCAATGGTCATGCCAAGCCAGTAAAATCTGGAGCACACTGCAGCTCGAGTTTTCAGGATGCCTGAATGTCCTCCAATCGGAGAGGCGTGAAATTCCTGAAAGCTTTCTTGCCTCTTCTTTGGATTTTATGGCTTTTCTACTTTTAAAGAAAAGCTGTCCTTCTGCATTGAATATTCATTAACATTCATTAAAGTCGTATAATAATTAAAGAGCTACCTTACCAAGACACTGGCTACATTTAAACAAATAAATGCTCACCCTTTTCAGTAAATTTGGAAGCATACCTCCTCAAATGTAATTTTTGGGAGTTATTATACCCAGATGGGTATGATCCCTGAGAGAGGAAGTTGAATACCTCATCCCACCTGTTCTCCATAGCTATATATGGATAGGGAGAGAGAAGAGATGGGATAACTTTTATAATTTTATTTGTATGTAAAATGGTACATTTCATAGTACATCTCTATTATATATAGAGTACTGAGTATAATGTGCTATATATCTTATCTTTTGTTTGTTTTTAAGGCATGGATTACAGTGAAGTAGAGAGTATGGAAAGAAATCTCTTAAATTTTGCGCTGACCATTCTGAACATTCTAGAAAAGTGGAGGCACCACCACGAATTTGCCTCATGAAATCCTGCCTCATGTCATGTTTGCAAAGCCAGTATGTAAAACATTTACATGTTTATAGGTCAAAATGACAATAGAAACAAATGACAAGCCTGTGGGTCTGCGCATGTGCAAAACCGCAAACGAGCACAACTCGATGCTAAGCACAACTCGACCGAACACCGGCTGTCAGGGGAGGTCAGTGTGAGAGCCTGTGCTACAGGTCCATGAAGAAGGAGTCACCACACAGTTTACGAGTAGGGAGGAGGAAGTGTAGGGCTAAAGCAGGGGTTTCATATTTCAGTCCTGTGTCCACAACACTGCACAGTTTAGCATTAAATTATTTTTAATTTTATACAACTGTATTGTTCTAAAATTGGAATAACATTGAGCTGTTGGTATCCTGGAGCTGAGCTTGAAACTCTATGGCAGTGTTTCTCAGTCCTGTTCCTAACTGCTCCACACAGTTTTAAATATTCCACGATTCAACACACTAAGTATTGAATGTACATGATCTAGCTCCAACTGCTTATCAAACAAACGGTTTATTAAGTCATTAGTGAAGTGGATTATGTGTGTTGAGCTATGTGAATTACCACAAGTAGGATTAAGAGACACTGCTCTAGGAATGAATATATTGGCAAAACAGAGTCCCCAGAGTCAGTCCTGTCAACACTATACTTTGCAGTTTTTTTGTGTTCCTCCAATATGACAGTTTTTTACTTAGTTAATTGAAGAAGTGCATTTTAAGTGCATTATCAAGTACTATAGCCTAAATTCCAGCACTTTTCAAATCTGAAACACAAAGCAACATTAAAATTCATCAGGTAGATGTTCCTTCTCCTGTTTTTGAGGGGTGTTTCTTTATTCTACCACATCATATCGTTTCAGACAACACTGCATGTGACGCGGCTAGTATAAACGCCTCCGCCGTTCGCGCGAGGTGTGCGAAGTCGCGCGCTACGGTCACTCGTGAAAGTATAACTAGCTTTATAGGAGAGACACGGACAGCCATCGCTAAAAGGGAGAGCTCTTATGTGATTTAGGAAGACTGAATGTGGATCTTGTGTTTAAAAAATGTCTTTTATAGAATTATTTGTTCAATTAATTGGTTCAACGCAGACAGATTTTTTCATAACTTATAATTAGTAGGCTTGAAATTTACTGGATTCCCAGAGTTCCCAGATCCTGTTCCGGCTCAAATTAAGCTCTGGCTATAGTACAAAAGTAATTTTGTGAATCATAGCTTTTTAATTTTTTAAAACAACCATTTAAGACTCCTAATTGAAAAGGCACATTACACATACCAAACAACAAAAAGACTATAGATCCTTGTTCCTTGTGCATGTGATAAATTACATTCTGCACAGTTATCTCAGGATATGTCAACAGAAAATAACAATCATAGAACAATATATATCTATAGTCACCATGACAACAGTTATCATGATAAGTGTTAGTATTTCAAAGTGCAAAAAGAGCAGAGCTCCTAGGCATGTTAAACCTGATGTGATTCGCTAAAATCTGTGCTCCTTATTTAAAAGGACTTCTGAGTTTAATGATTTAGCTTTCTGCTAATTTGACTTTCTTCCTCTCTCTTTCATTTAAAGTGCAGGCACAGTAAGAAATGCACAAACATCTCCATCTTCAAGTAGAAACCATGTTGGGGTTTATTTTGGTCTGGAGGTCTGGCTGGCAGCTCTCAGTTGATCGAGAGGTTCTTCACAAACTCGTTTAGGCCCTTGCGGTTCGGCACAGGTGGACAGTGGCCCCTCTCACGCTTCCACCCCTCCCGTGGACCGTACCACTGTTGCTGGAGGTCCCCAGGAGGTACCAGAGCAGAGGAAGCACCTTCTGCTCAACCAGTTGTGGCTTGCAGGGGTAGAGTTCCCTAACCAGCTCTATAAAAAGAACAAGATAAATAAATCAACCCTGGACAGTACTGGGTTATTGCAGAAGCATTTTCTTAACCTAGAAAGATTTAATTCAATTAAAGTGACAGTATTTGGTAACTATGGTAACTCTCTGGAATGATTATTATCAATATTATAAATATTATTAATAAATATAGGAATTATAGTATTTCTGGTAAATCTTTTATCTTTTTTTTTATCTCTGGCATCTCTTAGCATATCAGTGGAATGACTTTCTGAAATAATTGTTTTTTGATAAATGTATTTGAATTTGTAGAATATTTCTGTATACACAACCACAAAAGATTAGACACTGTATATTGTATACTTACCTGCAACTTTATCAACAAGATCCACTTTAGCTTTTCCACTGAGAAATTGAGCCTTTGTGCAAAACGGTTGAAGAAGTAGTGTTATCTGAAAAAAGATAGATCAAGGACAGTGTTGGTCAAGTTCAGCAATATTTACAGTATGGTAATTCTTTTTAGAAACGTGTCCTGCTTTATCAAAACAACTAATTATTCACATAAAATGTTACACTTTAACTAAATATATATGAACAGTATCTGATAGGAGCACAAAGCTCTGTTTGCAAATGGTCATTTGGAACGCATATGCATAATTATTTGAGTGCATATTAGGCAGAACAAAAGAGCCTAAGCACATCCACTGTAAACTCCATTATTTAACGATCTGCTGTCAGATAACGCAAGATCTCCTGTCAGTCTTTTTTTTCTCTTTATATTGGACTGTGCCTTAATATGAAAGGAAATTTCCATTTGATCTGCACCACAAACATCTAGCCAAAGAGCAAGAACATTCTTTTACCGATTTGTGTGAACCTTTTCCCCAAAGGTAAAACAGAACACAATCATTGTTGTTGTTGTTTTTCTAAAGCCCAGTGGCATGTGTTCTTCAAGATGTTTTGTGAAGAGAGAAAAGAACCCACCAAGGTTATTGATGAGAGCGTGAATGGCACCTATTGTTGCCATGTAGATGGCGTTATTCTTGGAGCTGAGGTGATTGTCCACTATAGCTGGGACTAAGATCTAGACCACTTGGGCCAGGTTGTCTCTGAGCAGTGCTGGCACATCTGAGCAGTGTGATGTGCCAGCATTTAAAATGTGCCAGCATTTAATGTTCTCCAACGTATGATCCCCTATACAGATCACTTCTGAAAGCTGCTGAAAACATTAAAAATCAATTCAGTTCAAATGAGTTACCGGGAACATGTTGCCCACGACCATATATGGGTTGTCTTCGCAGTCGACCACCAGCTGATCAATGCACTTGATGCGCTCCCTGAAGTCTTTTGAACCCAGCAGGGCCTTGAGCTGCTTGACGTACTCCGTCTTGTCTGCAATGCTAAGGATGTGTGCTCTGCTGCTGTCTTTGCTGAACACACACAAGAGAGAAAACACAAGGATTGGGTTATAGTGTCCAAACAGAAAATGAACAAGGCTGCAATCAAATTAAACCAACATCAAAACCATCAAAATTGCAAACATCAAAGCAGTTCCAATCAGGATGCACTTTTTTGTTGTTGTTTTGATTTTTGTTGTTGTTTGATTTTAAATATTCACCTGCTGGCAAACTGAGGAGGAGGTACGCATGACTCCACAGCTGGGATGGAGCGCCTGCCTCGAGCTGTGTATCCTGAGGCATCTCACCCAGATCCTAAAGCCACATCAACATCATGGAGTGATGATATTGAAGTCCACATGTTGCTTCATACTTTGGTTCTATCCCAAAGGTTTCAAGCCGGTTCATTTTGAACCATGCTCTGTCCTTTAACTACTGGGTCTGGGACTACACTGTGCATGCCCTACTGTAAATACACTGTATGGTGCCACGCACTGCCCTGTACTTTAATATTTTTTTACAATATATGTCTACCATCACAGTTTAGATGGTTTTTTTTTGCAGTCTGTTTCACCTAAAGGTTTTGTGAATAAGCTTTGTTTAGTGAGTAAACATGGGGCATAGTGGCTGAATGGGATAAAAAATCCTCATCGTGTATGCAAACATGTTCCATTTATACTCCTTGTCTAACCTGAGTTAGTTCTGAAGTCCTTCTAAAAACCACTCATGTGCAAGAACATCCTCGAGCACAGGACGTTTTGCAGGATCCTTTTGAAGACACCATGTTATCAGATGGCGGCAGTCTGTGTGTGTAGCAACGGGATTAGTTGAGAAAGAAAATCAATTACCATCTGAAACTTCTGATCTGACTGTTCTAATGGCTTATTCAAAGTTTATAAATGACAGAACTGTACAGAAACCTCCATCACTAACAAAAAAGACTGAACAAAACTTTTTATCATTTTAAGACGGTTACAAAATGTTGTATTGCCAATTCTCCATTCTTCATTAGTCCATTTTATCAATCTGTGGTTGTGTATTACATTACCAGATTAAATAATTACATAAATGATCATTTTGCAATTTAGACTTTCTAGTTATCTTGAAGATGCTTCTGCCTTTTCACCTCTGGATGGGTTTCCACTGAAGCACAGGTGTGCCTCAACAATGTCCTCCACCTTCTCAAAGGGCAGATGTCCACAGATAATACTGTAGAGGAGCACACCCAGACTCCAGATGGTGGCTTGACGGCCCTCATACGTCCTGTCAACCTGCCATTCAGGTGGGCTGTATACCATGGTGCCTGAGACAACGAGAGAGAATCATCAGTAACAAAATAAAAAGATTATAATAGTCTCTAATTTGATCCCATTTTTTAACTTGAGGTGCACATTTCATTCCTATGGTGAATAACCTCTAAAGTGCCTGTAGGGTCCGGTCTTAAGCAGATCGCCACAGCCAAAGTCGATCAACTTGACGTCAAGGGTGTCCAGGTTCACCAGAAGGTTCTTTCCCTTGATGTCTCTATGCAGAACTCCACGGTCATGGCAGTGAAGGACAGCCTGAACCACCTGACGCATGATCCGTCGTGCCAGTGGCTCAGGCAGTTGGCGTTGGTGCAAGTTCAAGAAGTCAAACAGGTCTATGCAGGGGACGGGTCGCTCCAGAATCAAGATGAAGCACTTGTGGCACTCAAACCATTCTAGGAGCTCCACAATATGCTCACAACGAGGTGGCTTGCACACCATCTCCATTAAAGCCACCTCTAAGGGGAGACGGCGAGTATTGCCGGGCTAAAATTAAGGAAGACTTGGTTAGTATGGGTTTGAAGTTTTATAGTGGAATTATGGTTAGCAGGTTAACATGAAAGGGATCTGGATTGGTACCAATCATTAGATGAAACCTGAATCTAAAATGTGAACTGTTTTCCATTCGTGTTGTGAGGAGTCACTGAATGGAAAATTAACAGCTTTGCGTTTATAGTCCCTTTACAGTTTTACCCATCTAAAAAGTTCCAAACATTGTTGCAATATTACATAAGTAAAGGTATTGGACTTACAACAGTGATGAACCTTTCTGCGTGATACTTTGGCACAAATTTAATGGCGATCTGGTCACATAAAAAACACAGGAAGTGAAGTTATTTACACAAAACAGACAGTATATTTAACATATCTAAGGGCTTTCAGATGGTAGCCACAGCTTCTCGGGTAACTCATAAATCTGGAGTCTGATAAATACTCATCCACAGATTACCAAGCTTATCACATTGTATAATCAGGATCTTTGTGTTCAAAAAGTGGAAAAAGGTCAAGGTACATTAGACTTGACCACTTGATTGCCATGTGAATAACAAAGGATCTCTAGGGAAAACTCATAGCTCAAAGTTCTAATCACAATCTAAAATAGAAATTAGGTCCCACAATCATTCTTGTATTGTGTGCTGATGCTCACCTGTTTTCCATCAGCCTTGCGGACTCCTGCATACACTGAGCCGAATCCTCCTGTGCCCAGAAGACGTCCCGCAGTGTAACGTGAAGTGAAGCTCACTACATGAAACAAAAAAAGTTACATCCTTGTAACTGCAAAACATTATTCAACATGGAGAACTAGATTTAAAACATTGTTGTGTAATTGTTGTGCAGTGTAAACAGCAAAGCAATTTACGTGCAAGCGCAGTGATCACACATGTAGAAGCTGAAGAGCAGGCAACACTCACCAGAACTGTTTGAAAGGGACGGGCGTGCTCTGATCAGACTGGGAGCTCGTCTGCGTCGTGGCAGTAAGTGTTTAGTAGGGACAGCCGTGGGGGGGCTGGGATGAAGCGGGGGAATCAAACTTTTGACGGGACTTCTGGGGGTGCGTGCATTGCTGGGGCTCGTGGGCAAATCATCCATGAGGACATCGGTCTTAGTCTGGGCTGGAACATTACTGTTCAGCTGCAGGTCTGATGAGAAGGAGGTTCATAGGTAAGCGGTAAGGTAAAGTTCTCAGGAAACAGGAGGGGAGCGTTTGCCGAGGTCAGCCGTTACCTTTCAGAGGTGCCGCGTCGTCTGGGCTCACGTCCCTCACCGTGTGCCTAAGGCTGCGCTTCATTCGCTGCGTGTTCTGCCGATCCGTCTGTGCGGCTGGAGCTTCTTGCTGCTCCAGACGAGGCTGACGCATCTTATATCTTGGAATCCTAGACACCTTTGTCCTCTTCTGGGAATACACACGTACGAATCACCACAAAACATGGAGTGATGATATTGAAGTCCACATGTTGCTTCATACTTTGATTCTATCCCAAAGGTTTCAAACCGGTTCATTTTGAACCATGCTCAACCACTGTGCATGCCCTACTGTAAATACAATGTGTGGTGTCACGCACTGCCCTGTACTTTATTATATGTTTACAATATATGTCTACCATGACAGTTTAGATGTTTTTTTATTGCAGTCTGTTTCACCTAGAAGTTTTGTGAATAAGCTTTGTTTAGTGAGTAAACATGGGGCATAGTTGCTGAAAGGGATAAAAAATCCTCATCATGTATCCAAACATGAATCGCCACCTTGGATTTCAGAGTGAGGACAGTGTCCCTGATGGTTGCCAGGTCTTTGGCAGGGATGTACTTTTCCACCATCTTATCAAAGTCATGGTGGGAGGACAGGAACAGCAGCATACGCCGGCCCAAGCGCCTGAGACGAGGAACAGACCCCAAAACAGGAGAGAACCGAGAGTGAGGGATCCATGACTCACAGCATCTATTACTATCTGGGAAATTGAATAAGCTTTGTAGAATTCTCGTTCTGATCACAATACTAACCTGGTTTCTTGGGAAGAGTCCTGTGCCAACTTGGAGACTGCAGGAATAATTCGCTCTGCACCAATCTTCTCTACCAAAGTAGCCAAGTGCCGAGCAGTACACTTTCTTACTGCAGCATTCAGATGACTTTTGAGGAAAACAGAAGGAAAAAAATTAGGGCATTCAAAAAAAGAAGGTAATAACTATTAATCCATCCAATCAATGTATACAGTACAACTTTTTGCTTCTATAAAGAAACTTAATACCCTTATGTATGATCTACGTGCACAATCAAATGATCATATTCTATTCAATGGCTTAGTTTGCAACAGTTAGTATATATATGTATTTTTTAAACAGAAAATGTTTGTATGTCCTCTGTGAGCTAGCTAACTAGCCTATTCTTTAAGTGGTGTGAAGGGCAGTTTGGATCAGCAGAGCGGAGATGGAACTCAATAAAAAAAATATTTAAGAGGATAAATAACTAAAAATATTGATATAGGTCGTGGCAATATTTTGAAAGAACAATGGAGAAGTAAAAACAGCAGCCATAATCAGTGTTGTGTTAGCTTCTTGTGACTGTTGTTGCTATCTGAAAGCCACAGTTTAAAGTTCACTGCATGCTAACTGACCAGAGTCCTCCAGCAAGAAGGGCGTTCATGCTCCGAATGGGGGTGCAGTTCTGCACCATGCTGTCCAGAGCTGTGTCCACGTCCTGCCTGATGAAGCCATTGGACTCCGCTGCTTTGTGGAGGAGGACCTTAGCTGTAGCCTCCACTTCCTGGTCCATCCCTTTCTGCAGGCTGGAGTACAACTCCCTCAAGGACACCACCGCCATGCGGGACACTGCAGAACGCAGGTGCAGTACCTGCAGGAAAGACGACGTTCCAGCTCGTTTCAGCCACATCCAACACTGCCACCGCCATCTTAATAAGTATAATCCACCACTGCAATGTGTTATGTAGGCCTAAATACCTTAATCACTAATTAGATATGCCATCTGAATTTCAATTAAATGAGAAATGTTTTAAAAAAAAAGGAATTTCAAAGTACTATGCTAACTCTGACTTGAGTTTGTCAGCAACATCACCTGTAATGTGTACATGCTGATGGCTGCCAATTTTAGAATTCAGAAGACAGATACACAGTCAGCAAATATAGTGGCTTACCTCTTGAATAAGAACAATACAGACATCATGAAGCCTGCTGCCAAGCACATCAGCGTGATACTGAGCCAATCTACGGATGAACATCAACCCTTCAATTTTCTTCTCCCTGTATGAAGATATTGGACATAGACACACACTATAACCATCGGCTACTGAAAGTAAAAAATGCTACAAGAAAAGGGACAAAGAGGAAAAAACTTCACTAAATACATGCATACTTACCATATATGCAGAACACCATAAATGACTTGCTGTTTAACCTGCCCTAACCAAATGCTTCAGAATTTTGCAGGTGTGACTTACCAGTCATCAGAGCTAAGCAGTCTGAAGCTCTGAGCGAGAGCGAGGTCTGGTTTGTAGAAGGGCTGTAAAATCTGATGCTCATGGGGATCCTCCCTGGGAGTTCCTGGTTTGAGTTCATCTAGAGAGGAATACCAGAACCCAAACAAACTGACTAGGACTTTTAGGGCTACCAGCTCAACTTTGGTTCAAATCAGCTTGAAAACTGACTGCAAAACATTATTCAACATGGAGAACTAGATATAAAACATTGTTGTGTAATGCAGTGTTAACAGCAAAGCAATTCCAACCTCTGCCAACTACTCCTTCACACATGTCGTCAGCAGGGACTGCCCTGGTGCTTTGCACTTGAGATCCTGAAAAGCACAATACATATTAACACGTACTCCATCAAAAATCCCAAATATAACTTCTGGTTTCATAGTGGTTTCTTCATGGTGCAGAAAAACATGTCCATGGGTGCAGGCATAGCAATGTACAAGAGGATCAGCAGGGGCTTTTTGTTTGTAGTATAGGGCTTTCAAAGCAGTTTTTACTCTTTTAATACTTTTTTTACTTTTTTTGTTGTTGTTGGTGCAGCAAATGATTTTGGATGCAATTTCCAGGAGAGCAAAAGAGTGAGCTCACCTTTGGCAGGCCTGAAGGCACGGAGAGGCTCTCGGCCAGAAGGTTTGGGGAGTGGAGGCAACTTTGTGAATGTGGGTGGAGAAGGCCTCATCAGTCCTGACGAGGTGACTGTCGTGCGTGAAGCGAGCACAGGCAGTGGGGGACACCTGCTGGAGCCAACTTCACCTGCATGGGCGAATAAGGCCATTAGCAGAAATTACCTCACCATAACATTTCTCAGTGCCTTAGTACTACGTTGCATATGTTTCTTTATCTGAAAGTGCCACTGAAATATCATTCAAGCAAGATGGACCGAGAACGGCAACATCTCATATGCATCTTGCTACAATTCATGTAATGGCAGCACAATGAATTAGTACTGAAGAACTGAAAGCAGGGCATCCGTGAGCCCAGAAGCAGGAAGACATTTATCAGAGCTTCAGTAAATGTGTGACCCAGTTTTAGTTTAGCTTAGTTGTGATTCTTTTAGTTTATTGCATCATGAAGTCTTACATTTAAATACAATTTGATTCAATTTAATTATTTCGGCACAATTCAAAATTATTTTAATTCTGATACTGGTAGATACTGAAGCGCCAAACTACAGTACCGCCTAGCTCTGCTAATGGCTAGCACATGTCGCCTCTGCTAGACACTGTTCCATTACTGAGTGAAACCAGGTCAGATGAAGAGCATCAGTATGAGTATTTTGTACATTTGACAAGTGGTGACTATAAATGATCCAAGTATATGCACATTTTTTGGTTAAAATAAAATTCATGTAGTATGTATGACACCACAAAATTAGGTCTGCTCATCAATTTACCACTGACGTGGGAACAAGTGCAAGACAAGCTTAGTGCAAGACGAACTTAACTTAACCGGGCACCCAAATAACCGGCCATGCCTCACTGTGTGTGCCTAGCACGTTCTTAGCAACGTAGCCATGCGCTCACCAGTACTGTCCCTCCACGGGCCCGGGTCTCTGCGCCGAGGGCTCGTGTCTCGCTTGTGTCGTCTACGATGCAGAGTGGGAGTGAGCTGCACTCCCGGAAGAGTGGCCAGAGGGTAGGAGGGCAGTAGGAAAGACCCGGGGGGGTTCCCAGACAGCAAGCGGCTGGATTTGGGCAAACCTGCATGGGAAAGGGCATCCATGCTCATGAGTTTAGCTCCGTTCACTTGACACCTGAGTGAAGTTTCTGACTAACTGATCTCCTTGTTCCCAAATATCGTATTTAGCAATATTTTAACACAAAACAAATGATGCAACATTATAAATTCTACATTTTGTACAGGTATTTCAATGACATATAAAGTAAAGCCAACATCAATAAGTCACCTCTACCAGCATCACTGGGGTTAGCTGCTTCGAAGATGTCTGGGAGCAAGGGTTGAAGATGTCTGCCGCTCCGGTGAAGTCTCCCCACTCTCTCTCTCCTCCACCCTGGAGAGTGGAGCTGGGGAGGCTCCACTGAACCTGGACATGAAACACAGGCAGAACTGTAGAGGACACGTTCAATCTTCAGACCAGCATATGAAATTAAGACCTGCAGATCATACTGCATTTTAAATAACAATAATAGATTATGATAATCGATATTTTGGCATGGCTCAAATGTATATCAAGAGTAGCATTAAGTGGATAAACGAAATGTGCTAATGAATAGGAGCAATTTGAATAACATTTAAGAAAACTTTTATTCATAATCAAATCTGCAGATGGCAGTGAGGAGCAAAAGTGGCTATGGGAGAGCTCTGGAAAGCTCTGGATCGGAACAGCGCAGGCCTGGGGAGTGGGGTGCTGGCACAATCAACTGACTGCAATAAAACATTCAAGTCTAGTCTTGCTTGTAAGCTCACATTGCCCTTGCCAACAGAAGTAGGTACAAAGCACAAACTCCTTATATCACACAGACTGCTGCTGCTTGACGCTGTCCAGGTGATACCCAATACTTAAAGAAGCCATGTTATATAGATTACAAAGATTAATAGATATATGCTTTAGCAGCAGTCCAGATGAGGTATCAGAAGCCAGCAAAGCAGCATGACAATGTTTTGTTTAGATTGTTTGGGGGTGTACTAAAATAGTGATAAATGACATCTGTAATCCATATACATGTATTATCAGTATTATACTATGCTGGTATAACAATGATTCGAAGCATTATCACCTTATACTAAACACAACCGCCTAGCAGATGAGTGAACTGATGGTGTTACAACTCTCCCCATGTTACAACCATACCCGGTCTCCCCTATAGGGTTTTCAAAGCAGTTTTTACTTTTTAAATATTTTTTTTTTACTTTTTTTGTTGCTGCAACAAACGGTTTGGATGCCATTTCCAGGAGAGCAAAAGAGTGAGCTCACCTTTGGCAGGCCTGAAGGCACGGAGAGGCTCTCGGCCAGCAGGTTTGGGGAGTGGAGGCAACCTTGTGAAGGTGGGTGGAGAAGGCCTCATCAGTCCTGACGAGGTGACTGTCGTGCGTGAAGTGAGCACAGGCAGTGGGGGACACCTGTTGGAGCCAACTTCACCTGCATGGGCGAATAAGGCCATTCGCAGAAATGACCTCACCATAACATTTCTCAGTGCCTTAGTACTACGTTGCATATGTTTCTTTATCTGAAAGTGCCACTGAAATATGATTCAAGCAAGTGGCTGAGTTGCTGTTAATCGCAAACACTTCCATTTCCTTATAATACAGCTGACTGTCGAATTTTAGGAGCGAGGAAATTTCACGACTGGATTTATTGCACAGGTGGCATACTGTCACAGTTCCACGCTGGAATTCACTGAGCTCCTGAGAGTGACCCATTCACAAATGTTTGTAAAAACAGTCCGCGTGCCTAGTAAAAATATCTTATCAATGTCTATATGAAAGAAGACAGTTATCGATGAAGAACCCACCAGCAGGCTGGAGGTAGACTGGATCCATCTGCCTCAGAACCTTGCCTTGAACATGGGGCTGAGCAAGGTGTCTCTGCCTCTCCATGTCAGGGCCTAAATGCAAAACACCAACGCAGGGCACAGAGGAAGCATGAGCATGTACTGTTAAGATCATCAGGTTTATAAGAAGGGCTACAGTGCCATGTGAATTCATTACAATGTTGAAGAATATGTGATGTCATATTTTCTGATAAAACTGATGTTTTACTGGTCAGGTCATGTGCAGAAAGCTGATGGTTCTGCACCTCTGCCAGACCTTACAAACAAATGTAATAAATACTTCATCATGCATG
Organism: Brachyhypopomus gauderio; assembly: GCF_052324685.1. Classification (NCBI taxonomy): domain Eukaryota; kingdom Metazoa; phylum Chordata; class Actinopteri; order Gymnotiformes; family Hypopomidae; genus Brachyhypopomus; species Brachyhypopomus gauderio. The sequence continues at coordinate 19,299 of NW_027507401.1, forward strand.
GTTATTTGGTTTGTTGAATACGCATGTAATCTTCAGTGTTACACAGTACCAGTGAGGAGTGGTCCTTCTACAGGCATGTTAACATAGCCGACATCTGAGGGTCCCGCCGTACTTCCGTGAGGGAAGGGTGCTGGTCCACAGGGATCCGTGTGGATCACTGTCGCTTGGGGGTTGTAGGGCACACCTGAAAATCCCACAGCAGGTAAAGTGAAACCCAGCACGCCTCCCAGTGAGGCTCAAATGCCTTGTAAGTGTTTCCCAATGAACAAGTGATTATAACAAGGGCTATGGTGCCATGTGATGTCATTAGAATGTGGGGAGAATGCTTAAGAATTTGTGAGGTCATGTTAGAAATCTGTTTCTTTTTAAAAATGTTTATTTTTATTTGCTTTTTCCATGGCCACATGGACAATGTTAACATGGTGGGATTTATGAAAATTGTGCTGAGTCAAAGAAATCAAAGAAATAACCCATGCTCCATTAATTATATTATCCTGTACACATGAAATAAAGAGCTTGACAGTCATCTGTAGAATAAATATACAGGTTATTTTTCTGAACCTTAGAAACCTACTATATAAATGTGTATACATATTTAACTTTTAATTATTATGAATAAGCCTATGGAAATCCATACTCATAAGAATTAATATACTGTCTTACATAGAAGTATAAAATTATGTACAGTATATATGAAAATGTATTTTTCTCACCATGAGTGGTAAAACCTGGTGTGTATATGAAGTGGTTCTGTTCCTGCCTAGGCCTAGGCTGGTCGGTTCTCCTGGGGAAAAAACTCATTCTCCACCTGAAAAATACAAAGAATAGAAAGACAGAAAGATATAGAAGAAATAGAAAGATTTGTTAGATTTGTATGTATTGTAATTAACAGAGCAAAATGTCTTGCGACTTGTTCTGAGCTTTTCAGCATCAAAACTGAATCCAAACATTCCACCTTCCCAACCAAACATTCTAAACCAAACATTCCAAAGTTGAGTAGCACGTGATATCACAATTTCCAGTTTTTCTAACCAAAACACCAAATCAGCCAGACTGCTACAATAACCTGATGCCGCCTGGCTTGTACCCAAAGGGTTCATACCAGAGACCGTATATATTATATATATACATCAAAGGAATGAATTGAAACTAGCTAGCGGTGGTACGCTAACGACAGCTAGCGTCGCAACAGCGGGTGGAAATTATCATACAGTTAAGCCCGCCCACTAAGAGGGAAGACATGATTGGTCAATTTTGCTGTCTGTAAACGAACAGCGGGCATGACAGTCCTGATAGGGGGAGACACAGGCTCACAGGCTTCCACTTAACCCCTCACCTTCCAACACAGATTGAATAGACACGGTTGAATAATGTATTTCCTTATATTTTTGTCATTGTTTAGATGTCGATTGCCAAACTGTAAGTAGATAAAATAAATTTGGATAAATTATATTATATATATTTATGTTTTAAGAATATTTTTAGGCCCTCTGAGAGTACATACGGTCTCACTCTGGTCTCAACACAGCTCACTGTCAAATACTGCCCACTAGTGGGACAGGGATGTAGTACAAGTGACAAACTATTTTTTAAAAATCATACATTGCATAAAATTATACACATAATCACCATTACTAGGTTAAAAGCAGGAATGCTTAGATGTATAATAATTTATAGCTATAGTAAATTATATATGCTGTTTCAGTGTGCCTAAAAATACACCATTCAAAGAAGTATGTGGATTATAGTTCTACTGTAAATTAAACATAGAAGTTATTTTTGTTGTATAGTCAAAGTCAAATTTATTTATATAGCTTTCACAGTACATGTCACAAAGCAGCTTTACAATCGTATGGGTCCCTAATGAGCAAGCCAAGGCGACAGTGGCAAGGAAAAACTCCCTATGATGGAGGGGAATAGGAAGAAACCTTGGGAGGACCAAGACTCAAAAGGGAACCCATCCTCCATTGGGCGGCCCGTTAGCACAAGTCCGTGGTGTGCAGGATGGTTCTACAGATAATGTTTAAGGTCCTTGTTCCCCGGCCAAGTAGTCACAGTCTTTTTGGTGTAGATGGTGAGCCTCAGGTAGGAGCATCAGCACGTCCTCTTGCATATAGTGTCATTAGCGGGCACACACACAGGATGTGGGAAATCTCTCTTATTATTTGAGTGTTTGGAGTTGATTTAAATGCTTTAGCTAATATTACTGTCATTTAATTTCCCTCACAAAAGTCCCAAAAACAAACACAAAAAGCAAGAACAAATGTTCAATACAACCCACAAGCACTTAGTGTTGTGCTGAAGTCCTCCCTGAGGCCGGTCTGCAAAATCTGCCATTACACTTATTAGCTATACAGTGCTTAATTTGTAAATCAAACAATGCCGGAACGCAAACAGCGGCATGAGACAAGGGGTCACTGAGGTCAACAATGTCACCGGATCGCACACAAAACGTAACGTTTAGGCGCACAAATGTCAAAATAACAAGCCAATTCGTATATATATATATATATATATATATATATATATATATATATATATATATATATATATATATATATATATATATATAAATAACAAGCCAATTCGTATATATATATATATATATATATATATATATATATATATATATATATATATATATATATATATATATTACTTTTCAATTATTTACGTGTGTTTTAATGAACTGAATCTGGTATTATAAATGAGGAAAAGCACTAAAATATGCATGACATGGGGTCTCAGTGACTGGGTTGGAGTCTCTGTTTGTCGTTAAGTTCAGATGTTCACTGTTTTTGACTAACAAAAGTTAAGGGGTTTGTTGACAGGTTAGACAGATACATGTCTCAGGATTATGTATAACTTGAGCATTATTTTAATGTCAGTGATAGCCTATCCATGTTCTGTATGCAAAATCTATTGTCATAAAATAAGCAAACGGGTCCAGGTTCCATTCTTGGGGTTCTTATGCCATGCACATTTTTTTTCTCCATTTTAAAACACTTTTTTTACTCAGCCCCACCCACATTGATCTTAATTAGCTAAATAGGTCAATCAGGTTTTAGAAAAGGTAAAACACAACGTGTGATATAGGATCCCCAGGACTGGTATACGGAACCCCTGAATTAAACAAAGTCATTACTAATTTTGCTTACCCTCTTACAGATTGGACTTTCTGATTCAACTCCTGTTGTGCTGAGACACGCATGATGTTCACATGTCGCAGACACTGCCCTATGCAAACGTATAGTTGCTTTGCTTTTTCAAACTGCACATTTTTCTCAGCTCAGTGTGCCAGTTGTTCCCCCTGTGCACAGCTGTACTGAAACTGAACAGTGCTGGCACAAACCTTGGACAATCGTAAGTTTATAATAATCACACTAGATGAATGATCTAATTTAATGCACTTCTTCTTTCGGCTATTCTCTTTCAGGGGTCACCACAGCGGATCAAACTCCTCCATCTGGCCCTGTCCTGAGTGTCCTCCACTGACACCCCAGCCACTCTGATATCCTCTACCACTGCATCCATAAACCTCCTCTTAGGTCAAGAACTCCACTGCTGTCTCTCCCAAACATTTCCATGCCTCCACTGGAATATCATCAGGTCCAACTGCCTTACCACACTTCATTCTCTGAATTGCAGCCCTTACTTCCTCCTTGCTCACCTGAGGCACTTCCTGATTCACAACCTCTACCTCTTCTAACCTTCTTTCCCTTTCATTCTCTTGATTCATCAGCTCCTCAAAATACTCCTTTCACCTTCCCAAGACACTCTCCTCACCAGACAACACATTTCCATCTTTATCCTTTATCATCCTAACCTGCTGCACATCCTGCCCATCACAGTTTCTCTGTCTGGCCAATCTGTACAGATCCTTTTCCCCTTCCTTAGTGTCCAACTTCTCATACAGCTTGCTATATGCCTTCTCTTTAGCTTCTGCCACTGCTCTCTTTGCCTTGCGACACATCTCCTTGTACCTCTGTCTACTTTCTTCATCTCGCTGAAAATCCCAATTCTTTTTAGCCAACCGCTTTCCTCTCAAACTTTCCTGAACTTCCTCATTCCACCACCACGACTCCTTGTCTATCTTCCTCTGTCCTGAGGTCAAGTACCTTCCTAGCCACATCCCTCACTGCATTTGAAGTTTCATCCCAGGTATCCAGAACACCACCACCATTACCCAGTACCTGCCTCACCTCATCCCTGAATTTTACACCACAGTCCTCATTAGGGATGCAAATGATTAATCGACTTTCGATTAATTGTCGATCAAGAGGTTACTCGATCAAAATGTATTAATCACGATTAATCGTTAGAGAGCGCTCCTGTAGTAACTTGAACAGAGCGTAAGAACGAGAGGCGAACACGTGTCGCGAAAGACCAGAGTGGAAAACAAAATGAAGTGGGCGAAAAAACGTGTGGTGTGGGACCATTTCAACATTGTTAATTTAGGCAAAGAAGTCAGATGTTCTCTGTGTAATGCGGTATTGAAGTACAACAGTTCCACTAGTTCACTCAATTATCATTTGAACACTGTGCATGCAGCTGTCCTGCATATCACCAGTGCACCTGGTCAACCTAAAATCACAGCTACACTGGGAAGGCGAGCGTTTTCGAAGCTCGCTACGAAAAAAGAAGAGTGAGCTAAAAACAAAGCTATCTACTGCTACTGCTGTAGCACTTACAACAGATTGTTGGTCGGCTCTAACAACAGAAAGTTACATTACCGTGACGTGCCACTACACTGACGAGAACTGGCAGCTAAAATCTGCAGTGCTGATTACGACGAACATGTCGGATAGACACACCGCTGACAATTTAGCTGACAAGCTCTATGATGTTGTGGAGACTTGGGGACTCTCCGGTCGCGTTACAGCGTGTGTTCACTACAACGCTAGAAACATTGTCCAAGCTTGGGCTCAATAATATTCTGTTTGGCTCTCTATTTAATTTCTTCTTAAAATTTTTTTTTTATGTCTAATGTTTCAAATGGAGCCAGTCCTTAATTTATTCCTTTTTTTTAAATGAAAGAATGTGTTTTGTTATACCCTGTGCTCTTCCTTTATCTTAAAGTAAGTGTTAACTACAGCCATCCTTTTAGCAAAATCTACCACCATTTGTCCTTCCATATTCCTTACATTAACACCATATCTACCCAACACCTCCTCATCATCACTGTTCCCTCCACCAACATGTCCATTTGAATCTGCTCCAATAACCACTCTCTTCATTAGGAACCTGCAAAACAACTTCATCTAACTCTCTCCAGAATTCTTCTTTCTCCTCCACATCACAACCTACCTGAGGAGCATAAGTACTGATGACCTTCATCATCACCCCATCGATCTCCAACTTTACACAGATCACCCTGTCACTTACTCGCTTTACCTCCACTACAGTCTTACTAAATTCATCCTTCAGGATTACCCCTACTCCATTTCTCTTCCTGTCTACACCATGATAGAAGAGTTTGAAGCCACCACCAATGCTCCTGGCCTTGCTCCCCTTCCACTTGGTCTCCCGTACACACAGTATATCTATCTTCCTTCTGTCCATCGCATCAGCTAGCTCTCTCCCTTGACCTGTCATAGAGCCCACATTCAACGTACCAACTCTAACCTCCACTTTCCTGCTCTGCCTCCTCTCCTTCAGCTTCAGAACCCTCTTCCCCCTCTCCTCCTCGTCCCAACAGTAGTCCAATTTCCGCTAATGCCCTGCCTCGACCGACCCGGTATGGAATTTCTGTTTTTGATCCGCATCATTTGATTTGGCGCAGTTTTTACACCGGATGCCCTTCCTGACGCAACCCTCCCTATTTATCCAGGCTTAGGACCGGCACTAAAATACACTGGTGTGTGCACCCTAGTGGCTAGGTTATCTAATTTAATGCACTGCCTGAATTAAATTACAGCAACTTTTGTCCATATTATTAGGGTGTAAAGCCAGGAGCAATCAACAACATGGTGATCACAAAACCTGTGCCAAATGGAACATCTCAAGGTGGAGTTAGGTATGATGCTTAATTACTTCTAATTAGACATGCAATTGTGCAGTTTAGCTGCTCTATCACAAATGTATAGTTACAATTAACTTTAATTTAAATATTCTAATTTAATATTAAACTAAATGCTTATAGTTTGGGATATTGTCTGTACTTGAATTTGTAGGAGTGGACTCTACAGGGGCATGGTGACCACTGTAGGCATGGCATCCCACAAGCCAGCTGTGCAGTGTGCATTTGGTATGGTGCAGGAAGGCATTGGTCTGTCATATCAGCAGCCTGTTTTACCATCACGACACATCACTCTCCACCCTGATGTGCCATCAACCCCACTTCTTCCTCTAAAAGACCACCACCTTGATGCACCCACCTGTGCTTTTGTGTGCACTGAACAGGAACTCTTTCACCTGAAGTCTTTGGAGGTATCACTTGATATGGCTCACAGAATTGAGATGTCAACTCTGGCACAAGCCTAGAGTAACAGCGTCACGTTTTCGTGAGGTGTGCCATGTCAGAGGGCATAGCTCTGCAGAGTCCCTTGCTGAACGCATCATCAGAGGTACCAGACGGACGGCTGAAATGAAGAGAGGTCTAGAGATGGAGTCCGGAGCAGCATCTGAGTATTGCAGGATACTCAATGTAAATCACACACCATGTGGCCTCATCATCCACCCAGATGCTCCCTGGCTTGGTGCAGCCCCTGATGGTGTCGTATTTGACCCCACTGAATACCCCCAGTTTGGCTTGGTCGAGATTAAATGCCCTAATGTGAAGAATTACATTGACTGTAAGTATCTGTATATGGAGTACGGATGTTCAAAACTAAAAAAAGACATGCGTATTACTGGCAGATTCAAATGTCAGTTACTAATCAGCGGGCTTCACTGGTGTGATTGTGGTGTGGGCTAAGGAGGATTTTTTTTTTTGTGGAGCGTGTTTATATGAATGCAGATGTACAGAGACAAATTCGTGAGAAGACAGATTTATTTTACTTCTACACATATATGACAAAATATCAGTCATTGAAATGTTAACATGTTCTATACAGAATCTTTTTTAAATCAAATGTTCCCTTATTTAACAGTATTTGAGCTTTTCTTAAACAGCACAATGTGTTTTTGATGTAAAGAACCTGGAAATATGAAAAAAGTTTATGAAAAAAATATTTACAGTCACAAATGAAACTGAACAGTGCTGGCACAAACCTTGGACAATCGTAAGTTTATAATAATCACACTAGATGAATGATCTAATTTAATGCACTTCTTCTTTCGGCTATTCTCTTTCAGGGGTCACCACAGCGGATCAAACTCCTCCATCTGGCCCTGTCCTGAGTGTCCTCCACTGACACCCCAGCCACTCTGATATCCTCCACCACTGCATCCATAAACCTCCTCTTAGGTCAAGAACTCCACTGCTGTCTCTCCCAAACATTTCCATGCCTCCACTGGAATATCATCAGGTCCAACTGCCTTACCACACTTCATTCTCTGAATTGCAGCCCTTACTTCCTCCTTGCTCACCTGAGGCACTTCCTGATTCACAACCTCTACCTCTTCTAACCTTCTTTCCCTTTCATTCTCTTGATTCATCAGCTCCTCAAAATACTCCTTTCACCTTCCCAAGACACTCTCCTCACCAGACAACACATTTCCATCTTTATCCTTTATCATCCTAACCTGCTGCACATCCTGCCCATCACAGTTTCTCTGTCTGGCCAATCTGTACAGATCCTTTTCCCCTTCCTTAGTGTCCAACTTCTCATACAGCTTGCTATATGCCTTCTCTTTAGCTTCTGCCACTGCTCTCTTTGCCTTGCGACACATCTCCTTGTACCTCTGTCTACTTTCTTCATCTCGCTGAAAATCCCAATTCTTTTTAGCCAACCGCTTTCCTCTCAAACTTTCCTGAACTTCCTCATTCCACCACCACGACTCCTTGTCTATCTTCCTCTGTCCTGAGGTCAAGTACCTTCCTAGCCACATCCCTCACTGCATTTGAAGTTTCATCCCAGGTATCCAGAACACCACCACCATTACCCAGTACCTGCCTCACCTCATCCCTGAATTTTACACCACAGTCCTCATCCTTTAACTTCCACCACCTGATCTTAGGTTCCGCTCTCACTCTCTTCCTCTTCTTCACCTCCAACATCATCCTACATATCACCATCCTATGCTGTTTAGCTACGCTCTCCCCGGGTAACACCTTGCAATCACTAACCTCTTTCAGGTTTCGTCTCCTACAGAGGATATAGTCGACCTGTGTGCATCTTCCACCACTCTTATGTTACCCTGTGCATGTAACCCATGTAGCCTATCTGTTGACCTGGTGTGCTAAAACACACTTTTTGCAAAACATTAAACACAGTTGTTCACATAAGACATTCAAACATTCAAAACTGAAAATCATGTGTTTCTTTTGGAAAACACTGCCACGCAACTGCTACACTCACCTACCAAAATCCATACCCAGTCCTCCTCACACGTTACAACACTTGAGCTTTGTATGTTTAAATCAATAGTGGTTTAAATTGATGTCCACACACTCAGTCTGTATTGTCTATCTTTTTGCAGGCTTCTACCCAAGACGATTGCATGCAAGCACCTACAAGCACCTGGGAGATGGTCTGACTTGCCAGTGGATGTACTGATGCCGGGGTTGGATGTGCCATTGCCGCAAGAGGACGTGCTGATGCTCCTACCTGAGGCCCAACATCTACACCGAAGGGACTGTGGGAACTAGAACCATAAATGTAGAACCACCTTTTGTCCACAAATACGGACTTGTGCCAACAGGCTGCCCAATGGAGGATGGGTTCCCTTTTCAGTCTTGGTCCTCCCGAGGTTTTCTTCCTAATTTTTTATTTATTTATTTAAACTTTATTTTACCAGGGAAAAATCCCATTAAGAACCTCTTTTTCAAGGGAGCCCTGGCCAAGATGCAACAACAGCAATACAGTTACAGCCAACAAATAAAATTACAAAGTTAATTAAAACAGGTGCATGTGAGGGAGGCTGTCTCTCCCTCACTTCCTAATCCCCACCATCATCGGGGGTTTTTCCTCGCCACTGTTGCCTTTGGCTTGCTCATTAGGGATCTGGAGCCATACGATTGTAAGGCTGCTTTGTGACAACATGTGTTGTAAAAAGCGCTATATAAATAAATTTGACTTTGACTTTATGACCACAGTGTACCCTTCTTCTGATGGCTACTTCCAGCAGGATAACTCGCCATGTTATAATTCATGAATCATCTCAGACAGATTTATCGAACACAACAATGAGTTCCCTGTACTCCAGTGGCCTACATAGTCAGATCTCAATCCAATAGAGCACCTTTGGGATGTGGTGGAACGGGAGATTCGCATCATTGATGTGCAGCCGACAAATCTGCAGCAACTGCGTAGCAATCACATGATGCTATCATGTCAACATGGACCAGACTCTCTGAGGAATGTTTCCAGTACCTTGTTGAATCTATGCCACAAAGGATTAAGGCAGTTCTGAATGCAAAATGGGGTCCAACCTGGTACTAGCTGCAAGGGTGGTGAACCCGAGGGTAGAGAAGGATCCATTAGCAGGGTTGCCAACTTTTGCCGTTCGCTTGGAGTGAGATTTTAACCTGGAGCCGGTGGCGAGTGTATTTTGTTGAGCGGGGGGGTGGATTCAGTGTTATATCCAGGGTTCCCACGGGTCCTTGAAATCCTTGAAAGTTTGTGAATCTGAAAAAATAAGTTCAAGGCCCTGGAAAGTTTTTGAAAACAGGCATAAAAGACAGCCGTCCTTGACGGTCCTTGAATATTTTAGAGGGTTTGAAATTTCACATGGATGAAGACCGCGGTCACAGAATAATAGGGCACAGTTGGTAAGGAAGTCAATATTTACAAAAGATTGCTATGAAAAAGATTGCCATGATGTTTTAAATTTCTCATCCTTTGTTGAAAAAATATGATCTGATATGAGTTGTTATAAAGATTTAAAGAAAGTCTGCAAAGTGATTCCTTTAACATTTTATATTCAGAGTTGACTGTTTCGATGCCCATGTTAAAAGTGAATGACTGTTGAGTTCAAGTGTAATAACAAGATTATCACTGATGGTATGAGACAAAAGATATAATAGATATTCTTTCAAGAAACATCCTAATACAAATTATAAAACCACAAAGGCTTGTCAAATGGCTCATGTCTTCTAAAGTAAAAGAGACTCATTTCAAAATAATAAATAAGATATATCCTGTAGCCATGTTTCTTGAAAGAAGAGTTAAACTTGATGTGGATTAATGGACCTTTTTTAAGTCAGAAGATGAATCCCAGGAGCATTTGTTTTTCCATCTCAATCTTTACAAAGTTTTTGCATGGACACTAGAAACTGGATTAATCTCAAACTTCTTTCTTTTGATACCATTATACTTCAGTTCGAATTTCTCTGATTCCATAAATTCACTACCATAAGTGGAGTGGTTAAAAGGCTGTTCTCTTTATGAATGAATATTATTCTTTATTAAGTAGATTTAAAACTATGCTAGAATCATCTCACGCCAGATTTCTCTAGAAATCTATAGTTCTAATCTCATTATATGGCTTTGCTCCTCTGTTTTATGTATGTACTGTATGTGTATATGCATATGTGTATTATTGTTATTATTATTATTATTTGTCTACTGTCAACGTGTCATTATTTTGCCAGCACAAGTTCATTTAAAATTACATTGATTCTACAGGGCCTATGCTGACTTTTACTTGGCAAAGTTTGGTCATTCTCCTGTAGAGAAATTTGTTTGTTTGTTCAGCACCGAAAGCAAGTGTTTCCTGTAGGTAGTTGTTGATCCTTCAACAACTATAGCCATTTTATGTGAATGTCGTCATCTCAGATGTGCATTGCTAAATTGCCAGTCATGCACAGAAAATTTCAGGATGCATGGCTTGAAATGACATTCAGTCTTTTGAATTTGCGTTGTATTAACATCGTTTTTTGATAACATATTCAGGGGTAAGAGTAGGTAAATGCTGGCAGGTGCAGTCCTTGAATTTGAGGAAGTTGGTCCTGGAAAGTCATTGAAAGGTCCTTGAATTTTATGTTAACCAAGGTGTGGGAACCCTGTATATCGCCGGTGGATGGCGCCAGAGCTAGCGAACTAGTAACGTATTGAATCATATATGTGGATCTGAGGTAAATAAACTGGATATTTTTTTTCGGCGTGAGATATCGGAAGTGTGGCGTGAGAGCGTGTGTTTGAGAACGGTCAAATGCGTGTGTCTCACGCTCAATGCGTGAGAGTTGGCAACCCTGCATTAGCAGGTGTAAAGATGTTGAATTTTAATATAGAAAAACAATGAACTGAAGTCCCAAAAGGGGACGACCCCAAAGGGTAGACAGGCAGGAGCACAAAAGGGCAAGACAAAAACGGGAGAGTCAAAAACCAGAGAAGACTAAGAGCAGCAGACAAAGGTAACAAAAGGGCCAAACAGGCAGGAGGATCAAAAACACAGAGCAAGGATCAGAAACCAGAACATCAATCAGAGAAATACACAGGATCACAGCTTGGTAAAGACACTCAGAGAGGCAATACTTCGCACTGGCGACTTGTGAACAGAGTCCTTAAGTAGGGTGTGGTGAATAGTAAATTAGAGTCAGGTGTTCTTGTCAATATTCCGGCGATGGCGCCCTCTGGCGGTCACGGGCGTGATTGCCATTCCTGACGCTAGCAAGGTGTGCCTAATAACGTGGCCGGTGAGTGTATATACTATATTATACTATATTATATAGTGTATATGATTGTGATGGAAATTGTGTTACACTGATTACAAGAGAATTGTGAAGTGTGATTCAGTATGAAATCATGTGCTCATGTGTATGTGTGTATTATGACCTATGTTAAAGGAATGTGCAGAGGTAGAAAACACTCTTATCTGCCTTGACCCGCGGACCCATCAGCTGTTTCTATAAGCTGCTGCTTATACTAAAACATGAAAACTACTGTCAGGAGAGAATGCACATGTAAGGCAAAAACTGTCTACTGTGCATTCTGCCTTGTGTTCTCAGTGTGCCCAAATGTAGTGTAAACATGTGATAAGAACCCCGCCTACTAAACGGTATAAAGGAGGGGGACGGTTCTCTCTCCTCTCAGCTTCTGTTCTAGACTGAACTTTCATGCTTATTTTGTCTATTAATAAATTTCTCTTTTAACCACGCCTGAGTCCTCGTATATTTCAGAAATTTCCACGACAATGATAATGAATTACATGAATGGTTTATACCTATTATTTTTACATTTTAATTATGACCAAAACTGCTATATTTATTTAAAATATCATGGGTATACATTCAACATAATACTAATGCTACTCCCACCACTAATAATAAAACTACTGTAAATGTTTTGTTAATTTTCCTTAGCTCAAGGACAGTAACGTTTCACTGGGGGCCATCCCGTTATTTACCACTAGGTGGAGTATGGATGGCATGCAGGGCTAAATGATCACTTAATTCTAAATATTTTAAATCTATTTTAATTATCTAACAATAAAAATGAATTATTGTAATAATTTAACCATCAAGCTAAAAAAAGTCTAGATCTGGTACCATGGAAATGTCTTCAGAAGGTACAAGGTGTGTGGAGCACAATGCTAATAAATCTTTTTTTCTTTTAAACTTTAGATAATTCTCCAGTGGTATGTTTCTGTATTCATACAAGTGCTAGAGCCATCATAAGCTCTTTTTTGAGGTTCTAATTTCTGTAATCCATGTTAAATTAACTTATTCCGACAGATGCACATGAAGTCAGAATCACATGCCCACTCAACAGGCAAACAGACCATCTTTAGTACAATTAACAGCCTTTAAAATAACTTGGATGGTGGCTGCAGTCAGCTTCTAGGAATCCTCATGAATTATCATTTGTGTAAGTCAGATCATATGGTAGTCTGAATGCCAGCCTCACCACACAGTCCATAAACCACATACAGTGAATTAAGTGTAAATGGAGTTTGTCACCATACTGGACCAGTAAGATAACACAATGCAACATAATGTAAGCATATTTTATTCATTCTGCTTTAACTGGAGACTGGAGTGACTCTGGAGTGTAACTGGAATCTTGGAGGTTAAGCAACAGCTGAGCTGGAAGACAAGAGACAAAAAGGTCATTCACTCACTCAAACACTAGCTTTCACCTTCAGTGCTGTAAACCACCTAATAGGTTTACCTGGTAGGTTCTGCAGATGCATCCTGGTATCCAGGATGTCCTGGAGTCTGTTCATCAGCACAAAGTAACGTAGGAGAAGCTCCTTGGGCCACAGCACCTTCTCATCCTCCATCTGGAGCTGCATCGCCTGCATGTTCTCCTCCACATACGTCTCCCAGTCTAAAATATCTTCTTCATATACAGTGGAGCCTCCTGGGTGGAAATAGACTCCTCATCCTCCTCAAGTGTAGTAGGAAGTCTGGACAAAGAGCAAAATGCAGTAACCAAAAAATACCTATATAGTAACCAAAAAGTTGTACATTGTATTTTGGACTAGGGCTTGTCATGGTATGCCAGCCCTGTAGCCCAAGGGAGACGCCCACACACATCTGCACACACCCTTCATTTATTCTACACAAGTGACTGTAAGGAAGGAGTGAAGCTACACAAGCCCCCTGCTCTTCTGAAGTCACAGCGCCAGGGTCTCAACTTCTCGAAACATGCATGTTCAATCTCCTGAATACTAATGACCTCCACCTGTCCCTGTGTGTCCCCACCCTCCTCCACCTTTCTTACACTACTCACTCACCACTTTACATTGTGAAGTTTTGCCTCTGACGTTGCATAGTGAGCGTTCCTTGCTCGTTTTTGCCTACCGGTGTTGTGACCTTTGCTTCTCCCTTACACCTCATTCTCAGCCCGACCCCTGGATTTGTAATGGACTCTGGACTGTATGGACCATGCTGCCCTGACCCTGCTGCCCTGTGTTCGCTTCTTTTTGTGCTGCGTGTTGTGTGTGTCTTGTGCTGCTAGCTACAGTAGATTGTGTCTGGAGAATAAAGAAGCACTACGCTGCATTTAGATCCTTTTGTGGTTTTTCCAGCACATATTACAGTCACAAATGTTACAGGTTTTGCTTCCCATCTATGTGGGACCATTACTTACCCACTAACTAGAGACTGGCTTAATCTGCTAAAATCAGAACAAAAAACAAACAAAACTTGGCTATTAATTTGTCTATTTGCATGCATAAAGATTGTCTGAGCAAATTGTTTAAGTAAAAAAACTACAGCATGAAAGAACTACTCACCTGCATTTCAATTTGTTGTTGCACTTGAGAGTTCGCTCCTTACAGAACCGAATGTATTTTCATGTGTGGGTATGCAACATGGATTTGGCTTATTAATATTGTTCATTAAATGACAATGAATGAATTCTTCTGCCCTTGCACTACTTTACCATCTGCATATTTCATTCAGCACAACTAATGACTTGTAGTGTAAGCTACCAAAAATGCCAATTACAATGTTCAGGAATATGAAGGAGCGAATACAAATCCACAGAACAATGTAAATGCTGCAGGTGATGCTGTCCAGCTCTGGAACCCTTTGTACTTCTGACAGCAGGACACACCAGTGAGTCATGGTGAGCAGCGTGAACAGTGTGATAAATGCATTGTGCAGATCTCTGGAGAACACAACCAGCACACTCACTTTCAAAGCAAACACTGGCAATTATCAAATAGAATGTAAAAACTGAGGAGTCCAAAATGACTGAGGAGCGACTTTAGGCAAACAGCCAGAGAAAAGAACCAAGAACTATTTACTACTAATGTCACGGCCTTTCCCGACAAAGGGCAACATTTTATATTTCCCTTAGCCCAATCCCAACCACTACACCTTGGGGAGTCACAAGTTGACAAATGCAGAGAGAAGACGGGAATTTGCACAATATATTTATTCAACAAAAGAATTTTATATTTAAAAAAAAAAAAAAAAAGAATCAACTCCAAGTGCACCCAGTCCCAGTCCAGAACCTCGGCAGCCAGTTCAAGGAGGGACACGCAACAGTCCACTTAGTGTTCTGGATAGCAATGCTGCAGACAAAGGACAGAACAAAAACAAAACGCAGTCACCACTCAAAATAACTGAAATTGTAACAAAGAAACAAAAACCCACAAAGACGCAACACAAAAATGGAGCCCAAAGAATATAGAATATTTTAGCCAAACAAAATGTTCCCCAATAGGCTAGCACTGGAAAAAAACTACTTAAAACACCACAGCAAACCCTCCAAATTATAAACCCCAAAATAAATCAAACCAAACAAATCCAAATCCCTTACACAACCAAAAATCAAATAATGAAATAAACCTATAGCAGTACCCAGCCTAATAGAAAGCAACTTCAGTATTTATAGCAACGGACTCCAACAAACTAAAACGATTAAAATGTACTGCCCTAAAACTACGACTGGTGGATGGCAGAAGGTTAAAATTCTTCTAAAAAGGTAGGGGGTTGCACTTAGCTTTGGGAAAGGTGAGCGTCCTCACCCTTCCTTTTAATCAGTGCGCTTCTCGTGCACAGACAGCACCAGCAGCAGAGTCTCTCACGTTCTCGCTTCCACCAGCAGCTCAGCTGTATTTACTCCGGCACGTCCCAACTTCTCAGATCAGTCGGACAAAACAGACACCGCTTGGTTCACTCGGTTCACCCTTCAAACAACGGAAGTCTTTCCGCTTTGTTGCGTACTTGCCAGAGTCGGGAGCAGTGTCCGCCTGTGTCACGCCTTTTCTGGCCTTTAACACATGAATGGTGGAGAAAATCAAGCGTTGACAGGTCATCTAGGCTACATGCTGTCTAAAGTGACGTCATTCATAAATAGTCATTTTTTATTAGAAAGCCTTTTATCTACTAAGATTTGGAAGAAAAGCAAGGGGCTATTTACACAATTCCCATAGAAACGCAACCCATTAACAGATATAACGGATATAGCATTGAAGTGATGATCACCTTTACAGCTTGTTGTTTAGCAGTTGCCTGTAGTCTGCTGGTCTGAATCATATTTAACTAATTAATTGTAATGAAAATACCATCTAAGCATTAATCATTTTAAAATGGTAGTCTGTAGCCTTATCACACAAGGGGGGAGGAGTGTTAATGTTGAGCAAATAATAACTCACTTGAATATTACCAGTAATATAAAAAGATGTAATATACCACACATACCAGTGTGAGCGGTAATTTAGGAAGGAAGTTTCTAATTGTGTCTAGCCTTATAATTTTGATTGTAAGGGCAGGGTAAAGGTTAGGTTTCTGCCAACATGTAAAATCTTATGGAATTTGTATCTGTCCCCATGGACAGAGGTATCTATGTTCCCAAATCTGAAAGGCAGAAGCCGTTCTTAATGAATTATCTCCTACGATTGGACGACAGGAACAGACAGAAATAGACCTGAACTGAACTGAGCAGATGTGTAGCCTGTCTTGTTAAGTGTGGATGTAGGTGCTTACATGTGTATCCTGACTTAGTCATGGCATGGAGTTGGGTTTAGGGGGATACTGCTGCTTCTCCCTGGTCCACCATCCACGGGACCACATTCTTCTCTCCAGCCCCACTGGAGACAACAGCAAAACAGGAGCAGCTGGAATTCAGCCAGTTCTCTATGTGTTTCAGCAGATGTACCTGAGTTAGAAGGTGAGCTACTACCTTTGCATGTAGAAAAGCAGGTAGGCTGTTTTTGCCCTGCTCTTAAGGACGGCTGGCTCTGTCTTTTTTGAAACCTTTGAATCGTTGAATTTTAACCAGCACTCTCCTTTCTCCTCAGCTACGTCGCTGATGTAGTGCCCTGTCAGGGAAGCAAGATGTCATTAGTCACTTTATAGTTTCTACTGCATGTTTGTGGATATTATCAGACTGCTCACCACTGTCCATGCTGCCACCCAAATGAGACACCACAGCGTGGAGTCTGTAGATGTCTGTGTGAACAGTTTCCTGCAAACAACAAGTACATCGGTTTTTTCATATGATTAAGTAAGAATGCATCTTAGATCGTTGATATGGGTCTCTCTCATATCTATCTATCTCTCTCAGCCTGTCTTTCTCAGTCTCTCTCAGCATCTTTCAATCTTCTTTTTCATCTCTCTCTCTATTTCCTCACCAGTGGGCTGACGTGCTGTACTTTCTCTCCCTGTCCTTCTCTGCTCTCATTTACTACTAATGGGTTGAGAGAACTACATCATTATGGCAGGTACGTATAAACGTAGACAGGTTGTAAATCCAAAATTTAATTGATCACTGTAGGAAAATGGCTGATGTTTACCTTGTTCTGGCACAGAGCTTTTCTCCAGATTATCCTCCTCATGTCCTTTGTCCTGGGTGTATGCTGGTCCACTGTGGACACATCACAAAGCCATTCAGTTAGCGTCTCATTGCTAATTGTGAAAGGGTGGACAGAGGTGAGAGAGCGTATGCTCAGGCCGTTGTACAAGCTGACCTTAACGGTTGCCCGAGTGAAGCCACTCCAGGGAGGACAGAGAGGTCCAGCTCTGAGGGGATGTCCATTAGGGTTGTTAGTTTCTTGCCCAGCATGTCAAACCTCTTAATGTGGAGGATCAGAACTCTGTTCCAAAAGGAAAAATGATGTAAGAATTGGAAGAGTGTGAGATGACTGCTTTAAAACCATTGTTTTGTGGTAAAACTCATTGTTTGTGGTAATTCACATAATGCGAGACTCACCGTGGGAGTGTGAAGAACTCCACCACTTCACATGCCTCGGTGCCTTGACCACATTCACATTTGAACTCCAAAACCGTTGACTGAAAAAAAGTTTTGATTGAGAGTGACAATGGTTAGGATGGCTCCCTAACTTAACAAACTGGCAAAAAAAGTGTTGTCCAGTAGGGGTGTGTGAGGTGACAGACCTTGAAGTAATTGTGTAGGCTGTCAGTCAAGGTAGAGCTCAGGTTAACAGAGAGGTGGTTGAAGTCCTCCACTCTGGAGCTCTGCAGTCCACAGCTTTCAAACAACAGAAATCAACAGAGAGGTTACAACATTCACACAGAAATAACCCACATTATCCCATACCAAGTGTGTGCATACTTTGTGACAATGCACACTCTGAAGAAACACATGTTAAGAACAGTTGATTTACAAGAAGGAGATGTGGTGATATAGCACAGAATTACCTGCTGCAGGTGCGCACAGATTTGAGGTGAAACTCAAAATTTGCCACAGGGCAGATGTAAGAGAAGGAGGAAACCCTGAGTGTCTCTCCCTCCTCCTTCAGCTGAAGCAAACACATCATCAGGAACTCATGGGCATCCTGTGGAAGACAGTACATCGGAACGGCATTACTCCTGGACTTCAGCAGCAACAGAGTTGAGAAAACAAAGAAGGTTGTGTGCAGTTCCTGCAGACTACTGCATGTGGTTCTGATGTGTTCTGAATGGCTCAGAGGGTTGTTTAGCCGAACCTGTTCGTAGTCCTCTCCAAACGCAGGGCATCTGACTGAAATACAGGCATTCAGGGCTCTCAGGAGCTTCTTCTTCTTTGAAGAGCTACGACTAGTGAGCCTGCCTTGCTGTAGATCTGCAAAACATCTACGCACAGTAACAGGGAGACCAATGTGGTTTATAACTCTCAGCATCACAACACCTCTCTAAGCACTCATAATTGAACAGTTCATTTAGACATGTGAATCCTCTGTTCCTGATTGGCTACCTGAGCATCTGGCAGCTGGATGGATCCGTCCAGCTGGAGCACTGAGCTCTGATGGGGCTCCAGAAGCAGGAGAGACTCAGAAGACACTGCAGAGTGGCGTTCATATAACATGTATTCCCAATGTTGGGAAACCTAACAGGACATTAATGTTTAGAATAGATTTAATACATAATCAGTAAAACTTCCAGGCCACTAGGTGTCAATGTCACATAATTTCAGAATTTGAAGAAGAACTGCAAAAATACTTATTGCTCCTTTAATTGCTACGTGCCTTTATTTTGGTTCAGAGATAAAGACTGTGTACATTACATCTGTGTACACTGCAAAATCACGTAATGGTTGTGTGCTAAAACACAACGTGTTCAGTCTTTACCCGAGCTGTCGGATCTCTGTGTCTCTGCCAGCAGAAACAGTGGGGGCGTGTCCTTGGCCCTCACCCTGGCCACTCTCAGTCACCCTTTCACTACTGACGATGTGCGGTAACAGGTGCTGCAAATTCTGCACACGAAAGTCTCCCTCTACCACAACAGCCGGAAATCTGAAAGAGAGAGTAGAAGTGACAGATGAATATGGAGTTTGTGTAGTGCACAAAATGTTCACATACATACAAATGTTGTTTTTAATATTTTTCAGTTTCTCTTGATTTATGCCACAATGTCAATATATAACCATTATAGATTGTCCATACTTTACTGTGCCATGAAGATGACTTTAATAATGTACCCACCTATCCATGGGC
Source organism: Brachyhypopomus gauderio (assembly GCF_052324685.1). Classification (NCBI taxonomy): domain Eukaryota; kingdom Metazoa; phylum Chordata; class Actinopteri; order Gymnotiformes; family Hypopomidae; genus Brachyhypopomus; species Brachyhypopomus gauderio. The sequence goes on from NW_027507401.1 coordinate 38,733, forward strand.
ACGGAGCACACATCTTTATCAGCAGCCCCTATGGAGAGAACAAAACCTTGGAGTAAGTGTCTTTGACTAAAACATACTATAGGGACAAAATCATAAAAGATTCTGAGCTCTGACCAGGAACAATCCCTTCCGTGTTCTTGGGTTCAGTAGGGAGTTTGTTGTTGGACCTGGGGGCAAATAATTCCAGGGAAAAATCATAGACAGAATAAATAATAACCAAATGTGCATGTGACTACACATGTGCATGTGACTACACAATTCATAAGGCTGGGACGGTTTTCATACCTGGTTAAGTGTCCCTCAGAGGAAGAGGAGCAAGAGATGGAGGAGGAGCTGACATTCAAGGACTGAGTGTCAGTTACTTGTGTCAGGGAGGATGACTCTATATGTCTCCACCATCTTTGCTTTTTCTTCTTTTTAACTTCACTATTCACACCCTCTTTGTTCTTTTTCTGTAGGAAAGCATTGGTTTGTCAAATCATGGGTATGGGAAACCTCAGTACACCCTAAAAAGCATCACATCTTAAATCGAAAAAATATCGGAGAAAATATCGGAGAATCGGAGAATAACCGGTATATAAAATGCCGGTTACTCCTTTTTAGACCACAACGTATAAAAACGTTAGATAGCTACCTTCATACACGAGTAAATGCAACCCATTTGTCCGATATACGCTACTTCCTAACAGAATTAATGTAAACGTCGTCGCGTCGGGTTTGCAGGTACATTAAATGTGATGTTCGCGATATATTGACCTGGTTCTATTGTGCAGCGCTGTCACGGCCTCGTTGTTAACGTCAGTAGCTATATGACGTAATAGTGCTGCGTTCTGTTGTCGTTAAGTGTGAAGCTGTAAGCTCCAGACTATTTAGCACAACTTCTATACCCTAAATCCCAAACCAAACACTTAGGTCCTCAGACACAGGTCTTCTGGTGATTCCAAAATACAAGCTTGTTACTGCTGGTGGGCGCTCATTCTGTGTAATGGCCCCAAAACTGTGGAATGGCCTCCCGCAACATCTCCGCCTCTGTTCATCCTTTTCCTCCTTCAAAACTCAGCTTAAAACTCACCTTTTCTCTCAGTATTTTCTCCCTTCCACATAGTCATAGTATGGTTTAATTAATTATATTTATTAATTTAATTTTTATTTGTTTTTTTTTTCCCATAGGATTTTTGTAAAGTGTCCTTGGGTACTAGAAAGGCGCTATATAAGTTTAACTTATATTAAATACGTTGTTTAAATATCTAAGTGACGCACTACCGCTACTAGTGGTGAGAAAGTGTACTGCATTTTATTCAAAATCAATGCGGTCCGGCGGCCCTCTGCGGCCCAAAGTTTAAAACTGTTGTTCTTTTGAGGCCCTCAAGGTGGCGTTCGCGGCCCACAGTTGGGTTAAGAATCTCATCTAGATGAGGTTTTGGGGCTAAATCATCTCTTGACTGTCATGATGATGCCCGATGTTGTGAGGGTTTTGTGTGTTTTTTTGTTTTTGTTTGCCCAATCTTTCCTTTGCAACCTTTCAGTGACTCTGCAATATACTCCGCAGGGGACGACCAAGTTCATGGTCATGGTTCATGGATCATGAAATCCCTTCACCCTTTAGTGCTAAGGTTTAGTGATTCATCTTATACATTATTATACTAGAAAAATCCACATACTAGAATGTAAGATACTGATTAGTGAAAGAAATCTGCACAATTACACACACAGCTTGGGCACCTTGCAGGGCTTTGAGCTTTTATGAAAAGTGCGGTTCAATTATATTTCACATGTACAGTATCAGCTACTCTTTTTGCATTTTAAAGTCCCCTCTAATTTATAACTGTCCCAACAATATTTCAGGTTGTCCTAAAATATTTCCTGATTGCTTATAAACTGTTTTCTTCACAGCTGATTGCCTGACTGAATCTATAGATTGCCTTTCCTGCATTTACACTGAATGTAGGTTTGACAACATTATAAAGGATATATGTTTTCCAAAACATGCATAGAAATTCAAGTCATGGAGTACAAATTTAATTTGATCAAATTACAACTTGACAGAAAAAGTAAAACTGCATTTTCATTAAATAAATATACAAAATTCAGATTCAAATTGTAGCTGTAGAGAGAGGAATAAAATCCATCCAATTGTCATTAACAAAAAACAAGCAAAAAACAAAACACACACACACACACACACACACACACACACACACACACACAAAAGAGATTTGCCAGATTTCTATACGATGAAGATTTTTTAATCAGGTGTCAACAGCACGACATCTAACTTGGATAAAGCCACTTCTGTTACGTAAGGGAAGTGTCTGATGGAAGTGTCCTGATGGAAGTGTCTGATGGGAGGGTCTGATGGGAGTGGATCAGAACTCTGTTCCAAAAGGAAAAATGATGTAAGAACTGGAAGAGTGTGAGATGACTGCTTTAAAACTCATTGTTTGTGGTAATTCACATAATGCGAGACTCCACCGTGGGAGTGTGAAGAACTCCACCACTTCACATGCCTCGGTGCCTTGACCTTGACATTCACATTTGAACTCCAAAACCGTTGACTGAAAAAAAAGTTTTGATTGAGAGTGACAATGGTTAGGATGGCTCCCTAACTTAACAAACTGGCAAAAAAGTGTTTGTCCAGTAGGGGTGTGTGTGGTGGACAGACCTTGAAGTAATTGTGTAGGCTGTCAGTCAAGGTAGAGCTCAGGTTAACAGAGAGGTGGTTGAAGTCCTCCACTCTGGAGCTCTGCAGTCCACAGCTTTCAAACAACAGAAAATCAACAGAGAGGTTACAACATTCACACAGAAATAACCCACATTATCCCATACCAAGTGTGTGCATACTTTGTGACAATGCACACTCTGAAGAAAACACATGTTAAGAGCAGTTGATTTACAAGAAGGAGATGTGGTGATATAGCAAAGAATTACCTGCTGCAGGTGCGCACAGATTTGAGGTGAAACTCAAAATTTGCCACAGGGCAGATGTAGGAAGAGA
>NW_027507402.1:0-41671 GCF_052324685.1 Brachyhypopomus gauderio
AAACAGCGTTTGCTGGCGTTGTAAGAGCTCTAAACAGTGTTTCTGAGCATAACTTGGAGCAAAAGTGCAACTTTTGAAGAATGAAAAGAAAACTCATATTTTGTTCTAAAACAGTGTTTGGATGTGATAACAAGCTGTTTTATCATGTTTGTAATGTTACACATCCATTTTCTAACAAGAAGTAAGTCTTGCATTAAGGCGTTCAAAACAGCGTTTGCTGGCGCTGTAAGCACTCTAAACAGTGTTTCTGAGCATAACTTGGAGCAAAAGTGCAACTTTTGAAGAATGAACTGAAAACTCATATTTTGTTCTAAAACAGTGTTTGGATGTGATAACAAGCTGTTTTATCATGTTTGTAATGTTACACATGCATTTCCTAACAAGTAGGTAAGGCTTGCATTAAGGCGTTCAAAACAGCGTTTGCTGGCGTTGTAAGAGCTCTAAACAGTGTTTCTGAGCATAACTTGTGGCAAAAGTGCAACTTTTGAAGAATGAACTGAAAACTCATATTTTGTTCCAAAACAGTGTTTGGATGTGATAACAAGCTGTTTTATCATGTTTGTAATGTTACACATCCATTTTCTAACAAGTAGTAAGTCTTGCATTAAGGCGTTCAAAACAGCGTTTGCTGGCGCTGTAAGCGCTCTAAACAGTGTTTCTGAGCATAACTTGGAGCAAAAGTGCAACTTTTGAAGAATGAACTGAAAACTCATATTTTGTTCCAAAACAGTGTTTGGATGTGATAACAAGCTGTTTTATCATGTTTGTAATGTTACACATGCATTTCCTAACAAGTAGTAAGTCTTGCATTAAGGCGTTCAAAACAGCGTTTGCTGGCGCTGTAAGCGCTCTAAACAGTGTTTCTGAGCATAACTTGGAGCAAAAGTGCAACTTTTGAAGAATGAACTGAAAACTCATATTTTGTTCTAAAACAGTGTTTGGATGTGATAACAAGCTGTTTTATCATGTTTGTAATGTTACACATGCATTTCCTAACAAGTAGGTAAGGCTTGCATTAAGGCGTTCAAAACAGCGTTTGCTGGCGTTGTAAGAGCTCTAAACAGTGTTTCTGAGCATAACTTGGGGCAAAAGTGCAACTTTTCAAGAATGAAAAGAAAACTCATATTTTGAATGAAAACAGTGTTTGGATGTGATAACAAGCTGTTTTATCATGTTTGTAATGTTACACATCCATTTTCTGACAAGTAGTAAGTCTTGCATTAAGGCGTTCAAAACAGCGTTTGCTGGCGCTGTAAGCGCTCTAAACAGTGTTTCTGAGCATAACTTGGAGCAAAAGTGCAACTTTTGAAGAATGAACTGAAAACTCATATTTTGTTCCAAAACAGTGTTTGGATGTGATAACAAGCTGTTTTATCATGTTTGTAATGTTACACATGCATTTCCTAACAAGTAGTAAGTCTTGCATTAAGGCGTTCAAAACAGCGTTTGCTGGCGCTGTAAGCGCTCTAAACAGTGTTTCTGAGCATAACTTGGAGCAAAAGTGCAACTTTTGAAGAATGAACTGAAAACTCATATTTTGTTCTAAAACAGTGTTTGGATGTGATAACAAGCTGTTTTATCATGTTTGTAATGTTACACATGCATTTCCTAACAAGTAGGTAAGGCTTGCATTAAGGCGTTCAAAACAGCGTTTGCTGGCGTTGTAAGAGCTCTAAACAGTGTTTCTGAGCATAACTTGGAGCAAAAGTGCAACTTTTGAAGAATGAAAAGAAAACTCATATTTTGTTCTAAAACAGTGTTTGGATGTGATAACAAGCTGTTTTATCATGTTTGTAATGTTACACATCCATTTTCTAACAAGAAGTAAGTCTTGCATTAAGGCGTTCAAAACAGCGTTTGCTGGCGCTGTAAGCACTCTAAACAGTGTTTCTGAGCATAACTTGGAGCAAAAGTGCAACTTTTGAAGAATGAACTGAAAACTCATATTTTGTTCTAAAACAGTGTTTGGATGTGATAACAAGCTGTTTTATCATGTTTGTAATGTTACACATGCATTTCCTAACAAGTAGGTAAGGCTTGCATTAAGGCGTTCAAAACAGCGTTTGCTGGCGTTGTAAGAGCTCTAAACAGTGTTTCTGAGCATAACTTGTGGCAAAAGTGCAACTTTTGAAGAATGAACTGAAAACTCATATTTTGTTCCAAAACAGTGTTTGGATGTGATAACAAGCTGTTTTATCATGTTTGTAATGTTACACATCCATTTTCTAACAAGTAGTAAGTCTTGCATTAAGGCGTTCAAAACAGCGTTTGCTGGCGCTGTAAGCGCTCTAAACAGTGTTTCTGAGCATAACTTGGAGCAAAAGTGCAACTTTTGAAGAATGAACTGAAAACTCATATTTTGTTCCAAAACAGTGTTTGGATGTGATAACAAGCTGTTTTATCATGTTTGTAATGTTACACATGCATTTCCTAACAAGTAGTAAGTCTTGCATTAAGGCGTTCAAAACAGCGTTTGCTGGCGCTGTAAGCGCTCTAAACAGTGTTTCTGAGCATAACTTGGAGCAAAAGTGCAACTTTTGAAGAATGAACTGAAAACTCATATTTTGTTCTAAAACAGTGTTTGGATGTGATAACAAGCTGTTTTATCATGTTTGTAATGTTACACATGCATTTCCTAACAAGTAGGTAAGGCTTGCATTAAGGCGTTCAAAACAGCGTTTGCTGGCGTTGTAAGAGCTCTAAACAGTGTTTCTGAGCATAACTTGTGGCAAAAGTGCAACTTTTGAAGAATGAACTGAAAACTCATATTTTGTTCCAAAACAGTGTTTGGATGTGATAACAAGCTGTTTTATCATGTTTGTAATGTTACACATCCATTTTCTAACAAGTAGTAAGTCTTGCATTAAGGCGTTCAAAACAGCGTTTGCTGGCGCTGTAAGCGCTCTAAACAGTGTTTCTGAGCATAACTTGGAGCAAAAGTGCAACTTTTGAAGAATGAACTGAAAACTCATATTTTGTTCCAAAACAGTGTTTGGATGTGATAACAAGCTGTTTTATCATGTTTGTAATGTTACACATGCATTTCCTAACAAGTAGTAAGTCTTGCATTAAGGCGTTCAAAACAGCGTTTGCTGGCGCTGTAAGCGCTCTAAACAGTGTTTCTGAGCATAACTTGGAGCAAAAGTGCAACTTTTGAAGAATGAACTGAAAACTCATATTTTGTTCTAAAACAGTGTTTGGATGTGATAACAAGCTGTTTTATCATGTTTGTAATGTTACACATGCATTTCCTAACAAGTAGGTAAGGCTTGCATTAAGGCGTTCAAAACAGCGTTTGCTGGCGTTGTAAGAGCTCTAAACAGTGTTTCTGAGCATAACTTGGGGCAAAAGTGCAACTTTTCAAGAATGAAAAGAAAACTCATATTTTGAATGAAAACAGTGTTTGGATGTGATAACAAGCTGTTTTATCATGTTTGTAATGTTACACATCCATTTTCTGACAAGTAGTAAGTCTTGCATTAAGGCGTTCAAAACAGCGTTTGCTGGCGCTGTAAGCGCTCTAAACAGTGTTTCTGAGCATAACTTGGAGCAAAAGTGCAACTTTTGAAGAATGAACTGAAAACTCATATTTTGTTCCAAAACAGTGTTTGGATGTGATAACAAGCTGTTTTATCATGTTTGTAATGTTACACATGCATTTCCTAACAAGTAGTAAGTCTTGCATTAAGGCGTTCAAAACAGCGTTTGCTGGCGCTGTAAGCGCTCTAAACAGTGTTTCTGAGCATAACTTGGAGCAAAAGTGCAACTTTTGAAGAATGAACTGAAAACTCATATTTTGTTCTAAAACAGTGTTTGGATGTGATAACAAGCTGTTTTATCATGTTTGTAATGTTACACATGCATTTCCTAACAAGTAGGTAAGGCTTGCATTAAGGCGTTCAAAACAGCGTTTGCTGGCGTTGTAAGAGCTCTAAACAGTGTTTCTGAGCATAACTTGGAGCAAAAGTGCAACTTTTGAAGAATGAAAAGAAAACTCATATTTTGTTCTAAAACAGTGTTTGGATGTGATAACAAGCTGTTTTATCATGTTTGTAATGTTACACATCCATTTTCTAACAAGAAGTAAGTCTTGCATTAAGGCGTTCAAAACAGCGTTTGCTGGCGCTGTAAGCACTCTAAACAGTGTTTCTGAGCATAACTTGGAGCAAAAGTGCAACTTTTGAAGAATGAACTGAAAACTCATATTTTGTTCTAAAACAGTGTTTGGATGTGATAACAAGCTGTTTTATCATGTTTGTAATGTTACACATGCATTTCCTAACAAGTAGGTAAGGCTTGCATTAAGGCGTTCAAAACAGCGTTTGCTGGCGTTGTAAGAGCTCTAAACAGTGTTTCTGAGCATAACTTGTGGCAAAAGTGCAACTTTTGAAGAATGAACTGAAAACTCATATTTTGTTCCAAAACAGTGTTTGGATGTGATAACAAGCTGTTTTATCATGTTTGTAATGTTACACATCCATTTCTAACAAGTAGTAAGTCTTGCATTAAGGCGTTCAAAACAGCGTTTGCTGGCGCTGTAAGCGCTCTAAACAGTGTTTCTGAGCATAACTTGGAGCAAAAGTGCAACTTTTGAAGAATGAACTGAAAACTCATATTTTGTTCCAAAACAGTGTTTGGATGTGATAACAAGCTGTTTTATCATGTTTGTAATGTTACACATGCATTTCCTAACAAGTAGTAAGTCTTGCATTAAGGCGTTCAAAACAGCGTTTGCTGGCGCTGTAAGCGCTCTAAACAGTGTTTCTGAGCATAACTTGGAGCAAAAGTGCAACTTTTGAAGAATGAACTGAAAACTCATATTTTGTTCTAAAACAGTGTTTGGATGTGATAACAAGCTGTTTTATCATGTTTGTAATGTTACACATGCATTTCCTAACAAGTAGGTAAGGCTTGCATTAAGGCGTTCAAAACAGCGTTTGCTGGCGTTGTAAGAGCTCTAAACAGTGTTTCTGAGCATAACTTGGGGCAAAAGTGCAACTTTTCAAGAATGAAAAGAAAACTCATATTTTGAATGAAAACAGTGTTTGGATGTGATAACAAGCTGTTTTATCATGTTTGTAATGTTACACATCCATTTTCTAACAAGTAGTAAGTCTTGCATTAAGGCGTTCAAAACAGCGTTTGCTGGCGCTGTAAGCACTCTAAACAGTGTTTCTGAGCATAACTTGGAGCAAAAGTGCAACTTTTGAAGAATGAACTGAAAACTCATATTTTGTTCTAAAACAGTGTTTGGATGTGATAACAAGCTGTTTTATCATGTTTGTAATGTTACACATGCATTTCCTAACAAGTAGGTAAGGCTTGCATTAAGGCGTTCAAAACAGCGTTTGCTGGCGTTGTAAGAGCTCTAAACAGTGTTTCTGAGCATAACTTGGGGCAAAAGTGCAACTTTTCAAGAATGAAAAGAAAACTCATATTTTGAATGAAAACAGTGTTTGGATGTGATAACAAGCTGTTTTATCATGTTTGTAATGTTACACATCCATTTTCTAACAAGTAGTAAGACTTGCATTAAGGCGTTCAAAACAGCGTTTGCTGGCGCTGTAAGCGCTCTAAACAGTGTTTCTGAGCATAACTTGGAGCAAAAGTGCAACTTTTGAAGAATGAACTGAAAACTCATATTTTGTTCTAAAACAGTGTTTGGATGTGATAACAAGCTGTTTTATCATGTTTGTAATGTTACACATGCATTTCCAAACAAGTAGTAAGTCTTGTATTAAGGCGTTCAAAACAGCGTTTGCTGGCGCTGTAAGCGCTCTAAACAGTGTTTCTGAGCATAACTTGGAGCAAAAGTGCAACTTTTGAAGAATGAACTGAAAACTCATATTTTGTTCCAAAACAGTGTTTGGATGTGATAACAAGCTGTTTTATCATGTTTGTAATGTTACACATGCATTTCCTAACAAGTAGTAAGTCTTGCATTAAGGCGTTCAAAACAGCGTTTGCTGGCGCTGTAAGCGCTCTAAACAGTGTTTCTGAGCATAACTTGGAGCAAAAGTGCAACTTTTGAAGAATGAACTGAAAACTCATATTTTGTTCTAAAACAGTGTTTGGATGTGATAACAAGCTGTTTTATCATGTTTGTAATGTTACACATGCATTTCCTAACAAGTAGGTAAGGCTTGCATTAAGGCGTTCAAAACAGCGTTTGCTGGCGTTGTAAGAGCTCTAAACAGTGTTTCTGAGCATAACTTGGAGCAAAAGTGCAACTTTTGAAGAATGAAAAGAAAACTCATATTTTGTTCTAAAACAGTGTTTGGATGTGATAACAAGCTGTTTTATCATGTTTGTAATGTTACACATCCATTTTCTAACAAGTAGTAAGTCTTGCATTAAGGCGTTCAAAACAGCGTTTGCTGGCGCTGTAAGCACTCTAAACAGTGTTTCTGAGCATAACTTGGAGCAAAAGTGCAACTTTTGAAGAATGAACTGAAAACTCATATTTTGTTCTAAAACAGTGTTTGGATGTGATAACAAGCTGTTTTATCATGTTTGTAATGTTACACATGCATTTCCTAACAAGTAGGTAAGGCTTGCATTAAGGCGTTCAAAACAGCGTTTGCTGGCGTTGTAAGAGCTCTAAACAGTGTTTCTGAGCATAACTTGGGGCAAAAGTGCAACTTTTCAAGAATGAAAAGAAAACTCATATTTTGAATGAAAACAGTGTTTGGATGTGATAACAAGCTGTTTTATCATGTTTGTAATGTTACACATGCATTTCCAAACAAGTAGTAAGTCTTGTATTAAGGCGTTCAAAACAGCGTTTGCTGGCGCTGTAAGCGCTCTAAACAGTGTTTCTGAGCATAACTTGGAGCAAAAGTGCAACTTTTGAAGAATGAACTGAAAACTCATATTTTGTTCTAAAACAGTGTTTGGATGTGATAACAAGCTGTTTTATCATGTTTGTAATGTTACACATGCATTTCCAAACAAGTAGTAAGTCTTGTATTAAGGCGTTCAAAACAGCGTTTGCTGGCGCTGTAAGCGCTCTAAACAGTGTTTCTGAGCATAACTTGGAGCAAAAGTGCAACTTTTGAAGAATGAACTGAAAACTCATATTTTGTTCTAAAACAGTGTTTGGATGTGATAACAAGCTGTTTTATCATGTTTGTAATGTTACACATGCATTTCCAAACAAGTAGTAAGTCTTGTATTAAGGCGTTCAAAACAGCGTTTGCTGGCGCTGTAAGCGCTCTAAACAGTGTTTCTGAGCATAACTTGGAGCAAAAGTGCAACTTTTGAAGAATGAACTGAAAACTCATATTTTGTTCTAAAACAGTGTTTGGATGTGATAACAAGCTGTTTTATCATGTTTGTAATGTTACACATGCATTTCCTAACAAGTAGGTAAGGCTTGCATTAAGGCGTTCAAAACAGCGTTTGCTGGCGTTGTAAGAGCTCTAAACAGTGTTTCTGAGCATAACTTGTGGCAAAAGTGCAACTTTTGAAGAATGAACTGAAAACTCATATTTTGTTCCAAAACAGTGTTTGGATGTGATAACAAGCTGTTTTATCATGTTTGTAATGTTACACATCCATTTTCTAACAAGTAGTAAGTCTTGCATTAAGGCGTTCAAAACAGCGTTTGCTGGCGCTGTAAGCGCTCTAAACAGTGTTTCTGAGCATAACTTGGAGCAAAAGTGCAACTTTTGAAGAATGAACTGAAAACTCATATTTTGTTCCAAAACAGTGTTTGGATGTGATAACAAGCTGTTTTATCATGTTTGTAATGTTACACATCCATTTTCTAACAAGTAGTAAGACTTGCATTAAGGCGTTCAAAACAGCGTTTGCTGGCGCTGTAAGCGCTCTAAACAGTGTTTCTGAGCATAACTTGGAGCAAAAGTGCAACTTTTGAAGAATGAACTGAAAACTCATATTTTGTTCTAAAACAGTGTTTGGATGTGATAACAAGCTGTTTTATCATGTTTGTAATGTTACACATGCATTTCCAAACAAGTAGGTAAGGCTTGCATTAAGGCGTTCAAAACAGCGTTTGCTGGCGTTGTAAGAGCTCTAAACAGTGTTTCTGAGCATAACTTGTGGCAAAAGTGCAACTTTTGAAGAATGAACTGAAAACTCATATTTTGTTCCAAAACAGTGTTTGGATATGATAACAAGCTGTTTTATCATGTTTGTAATGTTACACATGCATTTCCTAACAAGTAGTAAGGCTTGCATTAAGGCGTTCAAAACAGCGTTTGCTGGCGTTGTAAGAGCTCTAAACAGTGTTTCTGAGCATAACTTGTGGCAAAAGTGCAACTTTTGAAGAATGCAAAAGAAAACTCATATTTTGAATGAAAACAGTGTTTGGATGTGATAACAAGCTGTTTTATCATGTTTGTAATGTTACACATCCATTTTCTAACAAGTAGTAAGTCTTGCATTAAGGCGTTCAAAACAGCGTTTGCTGGCGCTGTAAGCGCTCTAAACAGTGTTTCTGAGCATAACTTGGAGCAAAAGTGCAACTTTTGAAGAATGAACTGAAAACTCATATTTTGTTCTAAAACAGTGTTTGGATGTGATAACAAGCTGTTTTATCATGTTTGTAATGTTACACATGCATTTCCAAACAAGTAGTAAGTCTTGTATTAAGGCGTTCAAAACAGCGTTTGCTGGCGCTGTAAGCGCTCTAAACAGTGTTTCTGAGCATAACTTGGAGCAAAAGTGCAACTTTTGAAGAATGAACTGAAAACTCATATTTTGTTCTAAAACAGTGTTTGGATGTGATAACAAGCTGTTTTATCATGTTTGTAATGTTACACATGCATTTCCTAACAAGTAGGTAAGGCTTGCATTAAGGCGTTCAAAACAGCGTTTGCTGGCGTTGTAAGAGCTCTAAACAGTGTTTCTGAGCATAACTTGGGGCAAAAGTGCAACTTTTCAAGAATGAAAAGAAAACTCATATTTTGAATGAAAACAGTGTTTGGATGTGATAACAAGCTGTTTTATCATGTTTGTAATGTTACACATCCATTTTCTGACAAGTAGTAAGTCTTGCATTAAGGCGTTCAAAACAGCGTTTGCTGGCGCTGTAAGCGCTCTAAACAGTGTTTCTGAGCATAACTTGGAGCAAAAGTGCAACTTTTGAAGAATGAACTGAAAACTCATATTTTGTTCCAAAACAGTGTTTGGATGTGATAACAAGCTGTTTTATCATGTTTGTAATGTTACACATGCATTTCCTAACAAGTAGTAAGTCTTGCATTAAGGCGTTCAAAACAGCGTTTGCTGGCGCTGTAAGCGCTCTAAACAGTGTTTCTGAGCATAACTTGGAGCAAAAGTGCAACTTTTGAAGAATGAACTGAAAACTCATATTTTGTTCTAAAACAGTGTTTGGATGTGATAACAAGCTGTTTTATCATGTTTGTAATGTTACACATGCATTTCCTAACAAGTAGGTAAGGCTTGCATTAAGGCGTTCAAAACAGCGTTTGCTGGCGTTGTAAGAGCTCTAAACAGTGTTTCTGAGCATAACTTGGAGCAAAAGTGCAACTTTTGAAGAATGAAAAGAAAACTCATATTTTGTTCTAAAACAGTGTTTGGATGTGATAACAAGCTGTTTTATCATGTTTGTAATGTTACACATCCATTTTCTAACAAGAAGTAAGTCTTGCATTAAGGCGTTCAAAACAGCGTTTGCTGGCGCTGTAAGCACTCTAAACAGTGTTTCTGAGCATAACTTGGAGCAAAAGTGCAACTTTTGAAGAATGAACTGAAAACTCATATTTTGTTCTAAAACAGTGTTTGGATGTGATAACAAGCTGTTTTATCATGTTTGTAATGTTACACATGCATTTCCTAACAAGTAGGTAAGGCTTGCATTAAGGCGTTCAAAACAGCGTTTGCTGGCGTTGTAAGAGCTCTAAACAGTGTTTCTGAGCATAACTTGGAGCAAAAGTGCAACTTTTGAAGAATGAAAAGAAAACTCATATTTTGTTCTAAAACAGTGTTTGGATGTGATAACAAGCTGTTTTATCATGTTTGTAATGTTACACATCCATTTTCTAACAAGTAGTAAGTCTTGCATTAAGGCGTTCAAAACAGCGTTTGCTGGCGCTGTAATCACTCTAAACAGTGTTTCTGAGCATAACTTGGAGCAAAAGTGCAACTTTTGAAGAATGAACTGAAAACTCATATTTTGTTCTAAAACAGTGTTTGGATGTGATAACAAGCTGTTTTATCATGTTTGTAATGTTACACATGCATTTCCTAACAAGTAGGTAAGGCTTGCATTAAGGCGTTCAAAACAGCGTTTGCTGGCGTTGTAAGAGCTCTAAACAGTGTTTCTGAGCATAACTTGGGGCAAAAGTGCAACTTTTCAAGAATGAAAAGAAAACTCATATTTTGAATGAAAACAGTGTTTGGATGTGATAACAAGCTGTTTTATCATGTTTGTAATGTTACACATGCATTTCCAAACAAGTAGTAAGTCTTGTATTAAGGCGTTCAAAACAGCGTTTGCTGGCGCTGTAAGCGCTCTAAACAGTGTTTCTGAGCATAACTTGGAGCAAAAGTGCAACTTTTGAAGAATGAACTGAAAACTCATATTTTGTTCTAAAACAGTGTTTGGATGTGATAACAAGCTGTTTTATCATGTTTGTAATGTTACACATGCATTTCCAAACAAGTAGTAAGTCTTGTATTAAGGCGTTCAAAACAGCGTTTGCTGGCGCTGTAAGCGCTCTAAACAGTGTTTCTGAGCATAACTTGTGGCAAAAGTGCAACTTTTGAAGAATGAACTGAAAACTCATATTTTGTTCCAAAACAGTGTTTGGATGTGATAACAAGCTGTTTTATCATGTTTGTAATGTTACACATCCATTTTCTAACAAGTAGTAAGTCTTGCATTAAGGCGTTCAAAACAGCGTTTGCTGGCGCTGTAAGCGCTCTAAACAGTGTTTCTGAGCATAACTTGGAGCAAAAGTGCAACTTTTGAAGAATGAACTGAAAACTCATATTTTGTTCCAAAACAGTGTTTGGATGTGATAACAAGCTGTTTTATCATGTTTGTAATGTTACACATCCATTTTCTAACAAGTAGTAAGACTTGCATTAAGGCGTTCAAAACAGCGTTTGCTGGCGCTGTAAGCGCTCTAAACAGTGTTTCTGAGCATAACTTGGAGCAAAAGTGCAACTTTTGAAGAATGAACTGAAAACTCATATTTTGTTCTAAAACAGTGTTTGGATGTGATAACAAGCTGTTTTATCATGTTTGTAATGTTACACATGCATTTCCAAACAAGTAGGTAAGGCTTGCATTAAGGCGTTCAAAACAGCGTTTGCTGGCGTTGTAAGAGCTCTAAACAGTGTTTCTGAGCATAACTTGTGGCAAAAGTGCAACTTTTGAAGAATGAACTGAAAACTCATATTTTGTTCCAAAACAGTGTTTGGATATGATAACAAGCTGTTTTATCATGTTTGTAATGTTACACATGCATTTCCTAACAAGTAGTAAGGCTTGCATTAAGGCGTTCAAAACAGCGTTTGCTGGCGTTGTAAGAGCTCTAAACAGTGTTTCTGAGCATAACTTGTGGCAAAAGTGCAACTTTTGAAGAATGAAAAGAAAACTCATATTTTGAATGAAAACAGTGTTTGGATGTGATAACAAGCTGTTTTATCATGTTTGTAATGTTACACATCCATTTTCTAACAAGTAGTAAGTCTTGCATTAAGGCGTTCAAAACAGCGTTTGCTGGCGCTGTAAGCGCTCTAAACAGTGTTTCTGAGCATAACTTGGAGCAAAAGTGCAACTTTTGAAGAATGAACTGAAAACTCATATTTTGTTCCAAAACAGTGTTTGGATATGATAACAAGCTGTTTTATCATGTTTGTAATGTTACACATGCATTTCCTAACAAGTAGTAAGGCTTGCATTAAGGCGTTCAAAACAGCGTTTGCTGGCGTTGTAAGAGCTCTAAACAGTGTTTCTGAGCATAACTTGTGGCAAAAGTGCAACTTTTGAAGAATGAAAAGAAAACTCATATTTTGAATGAAAACAGTGTTTGGATGTGATAACAAGCTGTTTTATCATGTTTGTAATGTTACACATCCATTTTCTAACAAGTAGTAAGTCTTGCATTAAGGCGTTCAAAACAGCGTTTGCTGGCGCTGTAAGCGCTCTAAACAGTGTTTCTGAGCATAACTTGGAGCAAAAGTGCAACTTTTGAAGAATGAACTGAAAACTCATATTTTGTTCTAAAACAGTGTTTGGATGTGATAACAAGCTGTTTTATCATGTTTGTAATGTTACACATGCATTTCCAAACAAGTAGTAAGTCTTGTATTAAGGCGTTCAAAACAGCGTTTGCTGGCGCTGTAAGCGCTCTAAACAGTGTTTCTGAGCATAACTTGGAGCAAAAGTGCAACTTTTGAAGAATGAACTGAAAACTCATATTTTGTTCTAAAACAGTGTTTGGATGTGATAACAAGCTGTTTTATCATGTTTGTAATGTTACACATGCATTTCCTAACAAGTAGGTAAGGCTTGCATTAAGGCGTTCAAAACAGCGTTTGCTGGCGTTGTAAGAGCTCTAAACAGTGTTTCTGAGCATAACTTGGGGCAAAAGTGCAACTTTTCAAGAATGAAAAGAAAACTCATATTTTGAATGAAAACAGTGTTTGGATGTGATAACAAGCTGTTTTATCATGTTTGTAATGTTACACATGCATTTCCTAACAAGTAGGTAAGGCTTGCATTAAGGCGTTCAAAACAGCGTTTGCTGGCGTTGTAAGAGCTCTAAACAGTGTTTCTGAGCATAACTTGGGGCAAAAGTGCAACTTTTCAAGAATGAACTGAAAACTCATATTTTGTTCCAAAACAGTGTTTGGATGTGATAACAAGCTGTTTTATCATGTTTGTAATGTTACACATGCATTTCCTAACAAGTAGTAAGTCTTGCATTAAGGCGTTCAAAACAGCGTTTGCTGGCGCTGTAAGCGCTCTAAACAGTGTTTCTGAGCATAACTTGGAGCAAAAGTGCAACTTTTGAAGAATGAACTGAAAACTCATATTTTGTTCTAAAACAGTGTTTGGATGTGATAACAAGCTGTTTTATCATGTTTGTAATGTTACACATGCATTTCCTAACAAGTAGGTAAGGCTTGCATTAAGGCGTTCAAAACAGCGTTTGCTGGCGTTGTAAGAGCTCTAAACAGTGTTTCTGAGCATAACTTGGAGCAAAAGTGCAACTTTTGAAGAATGAAAAGAAAACTCATATTTTGTTCTAAAACAGTGTTTGGATGTGATAACAAGCTGTTTTATCATGTTTGTAATGTTACACATCCATTTTCTAACAAGAAGTAAGTCTTGCATTAAGGCGTTCAAAACAGCGTTTGCTGGCGCTGTAAGCACTCTAAACAGTGTTTCTGAGCATAACTTGGAGCAAAAGTGCAACTTTTGAAGAATGAACTGAAAACTCATATTTTGTTCTAAAACAGTGTTTGGATGTGATAACAAGCTGTTTTATCATGTTTGTAATGTTACACATGCATTTCCTAACAAGTAGGTAAGGCTTGCATTAAGGCGTTCAAAACAGCGTTTGCTGGCGTTGTAAGAGCTCTAAACAGTGTTTCTGAGCATAACTTGGGGCAAAAGTGCAACTTTTCAAGAATGAAAAGAAAACTCATATTTTGAATGAAAACAGTGTTTGGATGTGATAACAAGCTGTTTTATCATGTTTGTAATGTTACACATCCATTTTCTAACAAGTAGTAAGTCTTGCATTAAGGCGTTCAAAACAGCGTTTGCTGGCGCTGTAAGCGCTCTAAACAGTGTTTCTGAGCATAACTTGGAGCAAAAGTGCAACTTTTGAAGAATGAACTGAAAACTCATATTTTGTTCCAAAACAGTGTTTGGATGTGATAACAAGCTGTTTTATCATGTTTGTAATGTTACACATCCATTTTCTAACAAGTAGTAAGACTTGCATTAAGGCGTTCAAAACAGCGTTTGCTGGCGCTGTAAGCGCTCTAAACAGTGTTTCTGAGCATAACTTGGAGCAAAAGTGCAACTTTTGAAGAATGAACTGAAAACTCATATTTTGTTCTAAAACAGTGTTTGGATGTGATAACAAGCTGTTTTATCATGTTTGTAATGTTACACATGCATTTCCAAACAAGTAGGTAAGGCTTGCATTAAGGCGTTCAAAACAGCGTTTGCTGGCGTTGTAAGAGCTCTAAACAGTGTTTCTGAGCATAACTTGTGGCAAAAGTGCAACTTTTGAAGAATGAACTGAAAACTCATATTTTGTTCCAAAACAGTGTTTGGATATGATAACAAGCTGTTTTATCATGTTTGTAATGTTACACATGCATTTCCTAACAAGTAGTAAGGCTTGCATTAAGGCGTTCAAAACAGCGTTTGCTGGCGTTGTAAGAGCTCTAAACAGTGTTTCTGAGCATAACTTGTGGCAAAAGTGCAACTTTTGAAGAATGAAAAGAAAACTCATATTTTGAATGAAAACAGTGTTTGGATGTGATAACAAGCTGTTTTATCATGTTTGTAATGTTACACATCCATTTTCTAACAAGTAGTAAGTCTTGCATTAAGGCGTTCAAAACAGCGTTTGCTGGCGCTGTAAGCGCTCTAAACAGTGTTTCTGAGCATAACTTGGAGCAAAAGTGCAACTTTTGAAGAATGAACTGAAAACTCATATTTTGTTCTAAAACAGTGTTTGGATGTGATAACAAGCTGTTTTATCATGTTTGTAATGTTACACATGCATTTCCAAACAAGTAGTAAGTCTTGTATTAAGGCGTTCAAAACAGCGTTTGCTGGCGCTGTAAGCGCTCTAAACAGTGTTTCTGAGCATAACTTGGAGCAAAAGTGCAACTTTTGAAGAATGAACTGAAAACTCATATTTTGTTCTAAAACAGTGTTTGGATGTGATAACAAGCTGTTTTATCATGTTTGTAATGTTACACATGCATTTCCTAACAAGTAGGTAAGGCTTGCATTAAGGCGTTCAAAACAGCGTTTGCTGGCGTTGTAAGAGCTCTAAACAGTGTTTCTGAGCATAACTTGTGGCAAAAGTGCAACTTTTGAAGAATGAACTGAAAACTCATATTTTGTTCCAAAACAGTGTTTGGATGTGATAACAAGCTGTTTTATCATGTTTGTAATGTTACACATCCATTTTCTAACAAGTAGTAAGTCTTGCATTAAGGCGTTCAAAACAGCGTTTGCTGGCGCTGTAAGCGCTCTAAACAGTGTTTCTGAGCATAACTTGGAGCAAAAGTGCAACTTTTGAAGAATGAACTGAAAACTCATATTTTGTTCCAAAACAGTGTTTGGATGTGATAACAAGCTGTTTTATCATGTTTGTAATGTTACACATGCATTTCCTAACAAGTAGGTAAGGCTTGCATTAAGGCGTTCAAAACAGCGTTTGCTGGCGTTGTAAGAGCTCTAAACAGTGTTTCTGAGCATAACTTGGGGCAAAAGTGCAACTTTTCAAGAATGAAAAGAAAACTCATATTTTGAATGAAAACAGTGTTTGGATGTGATAACAAGCTGTTTTATCATGTTTGTAATGTTACACATCCATTTTCTAACAAGTAGTAAGTCTTGCATTAAGGCGTTCAAAACAGCGTTTGCTGGCGCTGTAAGCACTCTAAACAGTGTTTCTGAGCATAACTTGGAGCAAAAGTGCAACTTTTGAAGAATGAACTGAAAACTCATATTTTGTTCTAAAACAGTGTTTGGATGTGATAACAAGCTGTTTTATCATGTTTGTAATGTTACACATGCATTTCCTAACAAGTAGGTAAGGCTTGCATTAAGGCGTTCAAAACAGCGTTTGCTGGCGTTGTAAGAGCTCTAAACAGTGTTTCTGAGCATAACTTGGGGCAAAAGTGCAACTTTTCAAGAATGAAAAGAAAACTCATATTTTGAATGAAAACAGTGTTTGGATGTGATAACAAGCTGTTTTATCATGTTTGTAATGTTACACATCCATTTTCTAACAAGTAGTAAGACTTGCATTAAGGCGTTCAAAACAGCGTTTGCTGGCGCTGTAAGCGCTCTAAACAGTGTTTCTGAGCATAACTTGGAGCAAAAGTGCAACTTTTGAAGAATGAACTGAAAACTCATATTTTGTTCTAAAACAGTGTTTGGATGTGATAACAAGCTGTTTTATCATGTTTGTAATGTTACACATGCATTTCCAAACAAGTAGTAAGTCTTGTATTAAGGCGTTCAAAACAGCGTTTGCTGGCGCTGTAAGCGCTCTAAACAGTGTTTCTGAGCATAACTTGGAGCAAAAGTGCAACTTTTGAAGAATGAACTGAAAACTCATATTTTGTTCTTAAACAGTGTTTGGATGTGATAACAAGCTGTTTTATCATGTTTGTAATGTTACACATGCATTTCCTAACAAGTAGTAAGTCTTGCATTAAGGCGTTCAAAACAGCGTTTGCTGGCGCTGTAAGCGCTCTAAACAGTGTTTCTGAGCATAACTTGGAGCAAAAGTGCAACTTTTGAAGAATGAACTGAAAACTCATATTTTGTTCTAAAACAGTGTTTGGATGTGATAACAAGCTGTTTTATCATGTTTGTAATGTTACACATGCATTTCCTAACAAGTAGGTAAGGCTTGCATTAAGGCGTTCAAAACAGCGTTTGCTGGCGTTGTAAGAGCTCTAAACAGTGTTTCTGAGCATAACTTGGAGCAAAAGTGCAACTTTTGAAGAATGAAAAGAAAACTCATATTTTGTTCTAAAACAGTGTTTGGATGTGATAACAAGCTGTTTTATCATGTTTGTAATGTTACACATGCATTTCCTAACAAGTAGGTAAGGCTTGCATTAAGGCGTTCAAAACAGCGTTTGCTGGCGTTGTAAGAGCTCTAAACAGTGTTTCTGAGCATAACTTGTGGCAAAAGTGCAACTTTTGAAGAATGAACTGAAAACTCATATTTTGTTCCAAAACAGTGTTTGGATGTGATAACAAGCTGTTTTATCATGTTTGTAATGTTACACATCCATTTTCTAACAAGTAGTAAGTCTTGCATTAAGGCGTTCAAAACAGCGTTTGCTGGCGCTGTAAGCGCTCTAAACAGTGTTTCTGAGCATAACTTGGAGCAAAAGTGCAACTTTTGAAGAATGAACTGAAAACTCATATTTTGTTCCAAAACAGTGTTTGGATGTGATAACAAGCTGTTTTATCATGTTTGTAATGTTACACATCCATTTTCTAACAAGTAGTAAGACTTGCATTAAGGCGTTCAAAACAGCGTTTGCTGGCGCTGTAAGCGCTCTAAACAGTGTTTCTGAGCATAACTTGGAGCAAAAGTGCAACTTTTGAAGAATGAACTGAAAACTCATATTTTGTTCTAAAACAGTGTTTGGATGTGATAACAAGCTGTTTTATCATGTTTGTAATGTTACACATGCATTTCCAAACAAGTAGGTAAGGCTTGCATTAAGGCGTTCAAAACAGCGTTTGCTGGCGTTGTAAGAGCTCTAAACAGTGTTTCTGAGCATAACTTGTGGCAAAAGTGCAACTTTTGAAGAATGAACTGAAAACTCATATTTTGTTCCAAAACAGTGTTTGGATATGATAACAAGCTGTTTTATCATGTTTGTAATGTTACACATGCATTTCCTAACAAGTAGTAAGGCTTGCATTAAGGCGTTCAAAACAGCGTTTGCTGGCGTTGTAAGAGCTCTAAACAGTGTTTCTGAGCATAACTTGTGGCAAAAGTGCAACTTTTGAAGAATGAAAAGAAAACTCATATTTTGAATGAAAACAGTGTTTGGATGTGATAACAAGCTGTTTTATCATGTTTGTAATGTTACACATCCATTTTCTAACAAGTAGTAAGTCTTGCATTAAGGCGTTCAAAACAGCGTTTGCTGGCGCTGTAAGCGCTCTAAACAGTGTTTCTGAGCATAACTTGGAGCAAAAGTGCAACTTTTGAAGAATGAACTGAAAACTCATATTTTGTTCTAAAACAGTGTTTGGATGTGATAACAAGCTGTTTTATCATGTTTGTAATGTTACACATGCATTTCCAAACAAGTAGTAAGTCTTGTATTAAGGCGTTCAAAACAGCGTTTGCTGGCGCTGTAAGCGCTCTAAACAGTGTTTCTGAGCATAACTTGGAGCAAAAGTGCAACTTTTGAAGAATGAACTGAAAACTCATATTTTGTTCTAAAACAGTGTTTGGATGTGATAACAAGCTGTTTTATCATGTTTGTAATGTTACACATGCATTTCCTAACAAGTAGGTAAGGCTTGCATTAAGGCGTTCAAAACAGCGTTTGCTGGCGTTGTAAGAGCTCTAAACAGTGTTTCTGAGCATAACTTGGGGCAAAAGTGCAACTTTTCAAGAATGAAAAGAAAACTCATATTTTGAATGAAAACAGTGTTTGGATGTGATAACAAGCTGTTTTATCATGTTTGTAATGTTACACATCCATTTTCTAACAAGTAGTAAGTCTTGCATTAAGGCGTTCAAAACAGCGTTTGCTGGCGCTGTAAGCGCTCTAAACAGTGTTTCTGAGCATAACTTGGGGCAAAAGTGCAACTTTTCAAGAATGAAAAGAAAACTCATATTTTGAATGAAAACAGTGTTTGGATGTGATAACAAGCTGTTTTATCATGTTTGTAATGTTACACATCCATTTTCTGACAAGTAGTAAGTCTTGCATTAAGGCGTTCAAAACAGCGTTTGCTGGCGCTGTAAACGCTCTAAACAGTGTTTCTGAGCATAACTTGGAGCAAAAGTGCAACTTTTGAAGAATGAACTGAAAACTCATATTTTGTTCCAAAACAGTGTTTGGATGTGATAACAAGCTGTTTTATCATGTTTGTAATGTTACACATGCATTTCCTAACAAGTAGTAAGTCTTGCATTAAGGCGTTCAAAACAGCGTTTGCTGGCGCTGTAAGCGCTCTAAACAGTGTTTCTGAGCATAACTTGGAGCAAAAGTGCAACTTTTGAAGAATGAACTGAAAACTCATATTTTGTTCTAAAACAGTGTTTGGATGTGATAACAAGCTGTTTTATCATGTTTGTAATGTTACACATGCATTTCCTAACAAGTAGGTAAGGCTTGCATTAAGGCGTTCAAAACAGCGTTTGCTGGCGTTGTAAGAGCTCTAAACAGTGTTTCTGAGCATAACTTGGAGCAAAAGTGCAACTTTTGAAGAATGAAAAGAAAACTCATATTTTGTTCTAAAACAGTGTTTGGATGTGATAACAAGCTGTTTTATCATGTTTGTAATGTTACACATCCATTTTCTAACAAGTAGTAAGTCTTGCATTAAGGCGTTCAAAACAGCGTTTGCTGGCGCTGTAAGCACTCTAAACAGTGTTTCTGAGCATAACTTGGAGCAAAAGTGCAACTTTTGAAGAATGAACTGAAAACTCATATTTTGTTCTAAAACAGTGTTTGGATGTGATAACAAGCTGTTTTATCATGTTTGTAATGTTACACATGCATTTCCTAACAAGTAGGTAAGGCTTGCATTAAGGCGTTCAAAACAGCGTTTGCTGGCGTTGTAAGAGCTCTAAACAGTGTTTCTGAGCATAACTTGGGGCAAAAGTGCACACTTTTCAAGAATGAAAAGAAAACTCATATTTTGAATGAAAACAGTGTTTGGATGTGATAACAAGCTGTTTTATCATGTTTGTAATGTTACACATCCATTTTCTAACAAGTAGTAAGTCTTGCATTAAGGCGTTCAAAACAGCGTTTGCTGGCGCTGTAAGCGCTCTAAACAGTGTTTCTGAGCATAACTTGGAGCAAAAGTGCAACTTTTGAAGAATGAACTGAACACTCATATTTTGTTCTAAAACAGTGTTTGGATGTGATAACAAGCTGTTTTATCATGTTTGTAATGTTACACATGCATTTCCAAACAAGTAGTAAGTCTTGTATTAAGGCGTTCAAAACAGCGTTTGCTGGCGCTGTAAGCGCTCTAAACAGTGTTTCTGAGCATAACTTGGAGCAAAAGTGCAACTTTTGAAGAATGAACTGAAAACTCATATTTTGTTCTAAAACAGTGTTTGGATGTGATAACAAGCTGTTTTATCATGTTTGTAATGTTACACATGCATTTCCTAACAAGTAGGTAAGGCTTGCATTAAGGCGTTCAAAACAGCGTTTGCTGGCGTTGTAAGAGCTCTAAACAGTGTTTCTGAGCATAACTTGTGGCAAAAGTGCAACTTTTGAAGAATGAACTGAAAACTCATATTTTGTTCCAAAACAGTGTTTGGATGTGATAACAAGCTGTTTTATCATGTTTGTAATGTTACACATCCATTTTCTAACAAGTAGTAAGTCTTGCATTAAGGCGTTCAAAACAGCGTTTGCTGGCGCTGTAAGCGCTCTAAACAGTGTTTCTGAGCATAACTTGGAGCAAAAGTGCAACTTTTGAAGAATGAACTGAAAACTCATATTTTGTTCTAAAACAGTGTTTGGATGTGATAACAAGCTGTTTTATCATGTTTGTAATGTTACACATGCATTTCCTAACAAGTAGGTAAGGCTTGCATTAAGGCGTTCAAAACAGCGTTTGCTGGCGTTGTAAGAGCTCTAAACAGTGTTTCTGAGCATAACTTGGGGCAAAAGTGCAACTTTTCAAGAATGAAAAGAAAACTCATATTTTGAATGAAAACAGTGTTTGGATGTGATAACAAGCTGTTTTATCATGTTTGTAATGTTACACATCCATTTTCTAACAAGTAGTAAGTCTTGCATTAAGGCGTTCAAAACAGCGTTTGCTGGCGCTGTAAGCACTCTAAACAGTGTTTCTGAGCATAACTTGGAGCAAAAGTGCAACTTTTGAAGAATGAACTGAAAACTCATATTTTGTTCTAAAACAGTGTTTGGATGTGATAACAAGCTGTTTTATCATGTTTGTAATGTTACACATGCATTTCCTAACAAGTAGGTAAGGCTTGCATTAAGGCGTTCAAAACAGCGTTTGCTGGCGTTGTAAGAGCTCTAAACAGTGTTTCTGAGCATAACTTGGGGCAAAAGTGCAACTTTTCAAGAATGAAAAGAAAACTCATATTTTGAATGAAAACAGTGTTTGGATGTGATAACAAGCTGTTTTATCATGTTTGTAATGTTACACATCCATTTTCTAACAAGTAGTAAGACTTGCATTAAGGCGTTCAAAACAGCGTTTGCTGGCGCTGTAAGCGCTCTAAACAGTGTTTCTGAGCATAACTTGGAGCAAAAGTGCAACTTTTGAAGAATGAACTGAAAACTCATATTTTGTTCTAAAACAGTGTTTGGATGTGATAACAAGCTGTTTTATCATGTTTGTAATGTTACACATGCATTTCCAAACAAGTAGTAAGTCTTGTATTAAGGCGTTCAAAACAGCGTTTGCTGGCGCTGTAAGCGCTCTAAACAGTGTTTCTGAGCATAACTTGGAGCAAAAGTGCAACTTTTGAAGAATGAACTGAAAACTCATATTTTGTTCCAAAACAGTGTTTGGATGTGATAACAAGCTGTTTTATCATGTTTGTAATGTTACACATGCATTTCCTAACAAGTAGTAAGTCTTGCATTAAGGCGTTCAAAACAGCGTTTGCTGGCGCTGTAAGCGCTCTAAACAGTGTTTCTGAGCATAACTTGGAGCAAAAGTGCAACTTTTGAAGAATGAACTGAAAACTCATATTTTGTTCTAAAACAGTGTTTGGATGTGATAACAAGCTGTTTTATCATGTTTGTAATGTTACACATGCATTTCCTAACAAGTAGGTAAGGCTTGCATTAAGGCGTTCAAAACAGCGTTTGCTGGCGTTGTAAGAGCTCTAAACAGTGTTTCTGAGCATAACTTGGAGCAAAAGTGCAACTTTTGAAGAATGAAAAGAAAACTCATATTTTGTTCTAAAACAGTGTTTGGATGTGATAACAAGCTGTTTTATCATGTTTGTAATGTTACACATGCATTTCCTAACAAGTAGGTAAGGCTTGCATTAAGGCGTTCAAAACAGCGTTTGCTGGCGTTGTAAGAGCTCTAAACAGTGTTTCTGAGCATAACTTGGGGCAAAAGTGCAACTTTTCAAGAATGAAAAGAAAACTCATATTTTGAATGAAAACAGTGTTTGGATGTGATAACAAGCTGTTTTATCATGTTTGTAATGTTACACATGCATTTCCAAACAAGTAGTAAGTCTTGTATTAAGGCGTTCAAAACAGCGTTTGCTGGCGCTGTAAGCGCTCTAAACAGTGTTTCTGAGCATAACTTGGAGCAAAAGTGCAACTTTTGAAGAATGAACTGAAAACTCATATTTTGTTCTAAAACAGTGTTTGGATGTGATAACAAGCTGTTTTATCATGTTTGTAATGTTACACATGCATTTCCAAACAAGTAGTAAGTCTTGTATTAAGGCGTTCAAAACAGCGTTTGCTGGCGCTGTAAGCGCTCTAAACAGTGTTTCTGAGCATAACTTGGAGCAAAAGTGCAACTTTTGAAGAATGAACTGAAAACTCATATTTTGTTCTAAAACAGTGTTTGGATGTGATAACAAGCTATTTTATCATGTTTGTAATGTTACACATGCATTTCCAAACAAGTAGTAAGTCTTGTATTAAGGCGTTCAAAACAGCGTTTGCTGGCGCTGTAAGCGCTCTAAACAGTGTTTCTGAGCATAACTTGGAGCAAAAGTGCAACTTTTGAAGAATGAACTGAAAACTCATATTTTGTTCTAAAACAGTGTTTGGATGTGATAACAAGCTGTTTTATCATGTTTGTAATGTTACACATGCATTTCCTAACAAGTAGGTAAGGCTTGCATTAAGGCGTTCAAAACAGCGTTTGCTGGCGTTGTAAGAGCTCTAAACAGTGTTTCTGAGCATAACTTGTGGCAAAAGTGCAACTTTTGAAGAATGAACTGAAAACTCATATTTTGTTCCAAAACAGTGTTTGGATGTGATAACAAGCTGTTTTATCATGTTTGTAATGTTACACATCCATTTTCTAACAAGTAGTAAGTCTTGCATTAAGGCGTTCAAAACAGCGTTTGCTGGCGCTGTAAGCGCTCTAAACAGTGTTTCTGAGCATAACTTGGAGCAAAAGTGCAACTTTTGAAGAATGAACTGAAAACTCATATTTTGTTCCAAAACAGTGTTTGGATGTGATAACAAGCTGTTTTATCATGTTTGTAATGTTACACATCCATTTTCTAACAAGTAGTAAGACTTGCATTAAGGCGTTCAAAACAGCGTTTGCTGGCGCTGTAAGCGCTCTAAACAGTGTTTCTGAGCATAACTTGGAGCAAAAGTGCAACTTTTGAAGAATGAACTGAAAACTCATATTTTGTTCTAAAACAGTGTTTGGATGTGATAACAAGCTGTTTTATCATGTTTGTAATGTTACACATGCATTTCCAAACAAGTAGGTAAGGCTTGCATTAAGGCGTTCAAAACAGCGTTTGCTGGCGTTGTAAGAGCTCTAAACAGTGTTTCTGAGCATAACTTGTGGCAAAAGTGCAACTTTTGAAGAATGAACTGAAAACTCATATTTTGTTCCAAAACAGTGTTTGGATATGATAACAAGCTGTTTTATCATGTTTGTAATGTTACACATGCATTTCCTAACAAGTAGTAAGGCTTGCATTAAGGCGTTCAAAACAGCGTTTGCTGGCGTTGTAAGAGCTCTAAACAGTGTTTCTGAGCATAACTTGTGGCAAAAGTGCAACTTTTGAAGAATGAAAAGAAAACTCATATTTTGAATGAAAACAGTGTTTGGATGTGATAACAAGCTGTTTTATCATGTTTGTAATGTTACACATCCATTTTCTAACAAGTAGTAAGTCTTGCATTAAGGCGTTCAAAACAGCGTTTGCTGGCGCTGTAAGCGCTCTAAACAGTGTTTCTGAGCATAACTTGGAGCAAAAGTGCAACTTTTGAAGAATGAACTGAAAACTCATATTTTGTTCCAAAACAGTGTTTGGATGTGATAACAAGCTGTTTTATCATGTTTGTAATGTTACACATCCATTTTCTAACAAGTAGTAAGACTTGCATTAAGGCGTTCAAAACAGCGTTTGCTGGCGCTGTAAGCGCTCTAAACAGTGTTTCTGAGCATAACTTGGAGCAAAGTGCAACTTTTGAAGAATGAACTGAAAACTCATATTTTGTTCTAAAACAGTGTTTGGATGTGATAACAAGCTGTTTTATCATGGTTTGGTAATGTTACACATGCATTTCCAAACAAGTAGGTAAGGCTTGCATTAAGGCGTTCAAAAACAGCGTTTGCTGGCGTTGTAAGAGCTCTAAACAGTGTTTCTGAGCATAACTTGTGGCAAAAGTGCAACTTTTGAAGAATGAACTGAAAACTCATATTTTGTTCCAAAACAGTGTTTGGATATGATAACAAGCTGTTTTATCATGTTTGTAATGTTACACATGCATTTCCTAACAAGTAGTAAGGCTTGCATTAAGGCGTTCAAAACAGCGTTTGCTGGCGTTGTAAGAGCTCTAAACAGTGTTTCTGAGCATAACTTGTGGCAAAATGTGCAACTTTTGAAGAATGAAAAGAAAACTCATATTTTGAATGAAAACAGTGTTTGGATTGTGATAAACAAGCTGTTTTATCATGTTTGTAATGTTACACATCCATTTTCTAACAAGTAGTAAGTCTTGCATTAAGGCGTTTTCAAAACAGCGTTTGCTGGCGCTGTAAGCGCTCTAAACAGTGTTTCTGAGCATAACTTGGAGCAAAAGTGCAACTTTTGAAGAATGAACTGAAAACTCATATTTTGTTCTAAAACAGTGTTTGGATGTGATAACAAGCTGTTTTATCATGTTTGTAATGTTACACATGCATTTCCAAACAAGTAGTAAGTCTTGTATTAAGGCGTTCAAAACAGCGGTTTGCTGGCGCTGTAAGCGCTCTAAACAGTGTTTCTGAGCATAACTTGGAGCAAAAGTGCAAACTTTTGAAGAATGAACTGAAAACTCATATTTTGTTCTAAAACAGTGTTTGGGATGTGATAACAAGCTGTTTTATCATGTTTGTAATGTACACATGCATTTCCTAACAAGTAGGTAAGGCTTGCATATAAGGCGTTCAAAACAGCGTTTGCTGGCGTTTGTAAGAGCTCTAACAGTGTTTCTGAGCATAACTTGGGGCAAAAAGTGCAACTTTTCAAGAATGAATAGAAAACTCATATTTTGAATGAAAACAGTGTTTGGATGTGATAACAAGCTGTTTTATCATGTTTGTAATGTTACACATCCATTTTCTAACAAGTAGTAAGTCTTGCATTAAGGCGTTCAAAACAGCGTTTGCTGGCGCTGTAAGCGCTCTAAACAGTGTTTCTGAGCATAACTTGGGGCAAAAGTGCAACTTTTCAAGAATGAAAAGAAAACTCATATTTTGAATGAAAACAGTGTTTGGATGTGATAACAAGCTGTTTTATCATGTTTGTAATTTTACACATCCATTTTCTGACTAGTAGTATGTCTTGCATTAAGGCGTTCAAAACAGCGTTTGCTGGCGCTGTAAGCGCTCTAAACAGTGTTTCTGAGCATAACTTGGAGCAAAAGTGCAACTTTTGAAGAATGAACTGAAAACTCATATTTTGTTCCAAAACAGTGTTTGGATGTGATAACAAGCTGTTTTATCATGTTTGTAATGTTACACATGCATTTCCTAACAAGTAGTAAGTCTTGCATTAAGGCGTTCAAAACAGCGTTTGCTGGCGCTGTAAGCGCTCTAAACAGTGTTTCTGAGCATAACTTGGAGCAAAAGTGCAACTTTTGAAGAATGAACTGAAAACTCATATTTTGTTCTAAAACAGTGTTTGGATGTGATAACAAGCTGTTTTATCATGTTTGTAATGTTACACATGCATTTCCTAACAAGTAGGTAAGGCTTGCATTAAGGCGTTCAAAACAGCGTT
Organism: Brachyhypopomus gauderio; assembly: GCF_052324685.1. Classification (NCBI taxonomy): domain Eukaryota; kingdom Metazoa; phylum Chordata; class Actinopteri; order Gymnotiformes; family Hypopomidae; genus Brachyhypopomus; species Brachyhypopomus gauderio. The sequence goes on from NW_027507402.1 coordinate 25,896, forward strand.
TGCTGGCGTTGTAAGAGCTCTAAACAGTGTTTCTGAGCATAACTTGTGGCAAAAGTGCAACTTTTGAAGAATGAACTGAAAACTCATATTTTGTTCCAAAACAGTGTTTGGATGTGATAACAAGCTGTTTTATCATGTTTGTAATGTTACACATCCCATTTTCTAACAAGTAGTAAGTCTTGCATTAAGGCGTTCAAAACAGCGTTTGCTGGCGCTGTAAGCGCTCTAAACAGTGTTTCTGAGCATAACTTGGAGCAAAAGTGCAACTTTTGAAGAATGAACTGAAAACTCATATTTTGTTCCAAAACAGTGTTTGGATGTGATAACAAGCTGTTTTATCATGTTTGTAATGTTACACATGCATTTCCTAACAAGTAGGTAAGGCTTGCATTAAGGCGTTCAAAACAGCGTTTGCTGGCGTTGTAAGAGCTCTAAACAGTGTTTCTGAGCATAAACTTGGGGCAAAAGTGCAACTTTTCAAGAATGAAAAGAAAACTCATATTTTGAATGAAAACAGTGTTTGGATGTGATAACAAGCTGTTTTATCATGTTTGTAATGTTACACATCCATTTTCTAACAAGTAGTAAGTCTTGCATTAAGGCGTTCAAAACAGCGTTTTGCTGGCGCTGTAAGCACTCTAAACAGTGTTTCTGAGCATAACTTGGAGCAAAAGTGCAACTTTTGAAGAATGAACTGAAAACTCATATTTTGTTCCTAAAACAGTGTTTGGATGTGATAACAAGCTGTTTTATCATGTTTGTAATGTTACACATGCATTTCCTAACAAGTAGGTAAGGCTTGCATTAAGGCGTTCAAAACAGCGTTTGCTGGCGTTGTAAGAGCTCTAAACAGTGTTTCTGAGCATAACTTGGGGCAAAAGTGCAACTTTTCAAGAATGAAAAGAAAACTCATATTTTGAATGAAAACAGTGTTTGGATGTGATAACAAGCTGTTTATCATGTTTGTAATGTTACACATCCATTTTCTAACAAGTAGTAAGACTTGCATTAAGGCGTTCAAAACAGCGTTTGCTGGCGCTGTAAGCGCTCTAAACAGTGTTTCTGAGCATAACTTGGAGCAAAAGTGCAACTTTTGAAGAATGAACTGAAAAACTCATATTTTGTTCTAAAACAGTGTTTGGATGTTGATAACAAGCTGTTTTATCATGTTTGTAATGTTACACATGCATTTCCAAACAAGTAGTAAGTCTTGTATTAAGGCGTTCAAAAACAGCGTTTGCTGGCGCTGTAAGCGCTCTAAACAGTGTTTCTGAGCATAACTTGGAGCAAAAGTGCAACTTTTGAAGAATGAACTGAAAACTCATATTTTGTTCCAAAACAGTGTTTGGATGTGATAACAAGCTGTTTTATCATGTTTGTAATGTTACACATGCATTTCCTAACAAGTAGTAAGTCTTGCATTAAGGCGTTCAAAACAGCGTTTGCTGGCGCTGGTAAGCGCTCTAAACAGTGTTTCTGAGCATAACTTGGAGCAAAAGTGCAACTTTTGAAGAATGAACTGAAAACTCATATTTTGTTCTAAAACAGTGTTTGGATGTGATAACAAGCTGTTTTATCATGTTTGTAATGTTACACATGCATTTTCCTAACAAGAGTAGGTAAGGCTTGCATTAGGCGTTCAAAACAGCGTTTGCTGGCGTTGTAAGAGCTTCTAAACAGTGTTTCTGAGCATAACTTGGAGCAAAAGTGCAACTTTTGAAGAATGAAAAGAAAACTCATATTTTGTTTCTAAAACAGTGTTTGGATGTGATAACAAGCTGTTTTATCATGTTTGTAATGTTACACATCCATTTTCTAACAAGTAGTAAGTCTTGCATTAAGGCGTTCAAAACAGCGTTTGCTGGCGCTGTAAGCACTCTAAACAGTGTTTCTGAGGCATAACTTGGAGCAAAAGTGCAACTTTTGAAGAATGAACTGAAAACTCATATTTTGTTCTAAAACAGTGTTTGGATGTGATAACAAGCTGTTTTATCATGTTTGTAATGTTACACATGCATTTCCAAACAAGTAGTAAGTCTTGTATTAAGGCGTTCAAAACAGCGTTTGCTGGCGCTGTAAGCGCTCTAAACAGTGTTTCTGAGCATAACTTGGAGCAAAAGTGCAACTTTTGAAGAATGAACTGAAAACTCATATTTTGTTCTAAAACAGTGTTTGGATGTGATAACAAGCTGTTTTATCATGTTTGTAATGTTACACATGCATTTCCAAACAAGTAGTAAGTCTTGTATTAAGGCGTTCAAAACAGCTGTTTGCTGGCGCTGTAAGCGCTCTAAACAGTGTTTCTGAGCATAACTTGGAGCAAAAGTGCAACTTTTGAAGAATGAACTGAAAACTCATATTTTGTTCTAAAACAGTGTTTGGATGTGATAACAAGCTGTTTTATCATGTTTGTAATGTTACACATGCATTTCCAAACAAGTAGTAAGTCTTGTATTAAGGCGTTCAAAACAGCGTATTGCTGGCGCTGTAAGCGCTCTAAACAGTGTTTCTGAGCATAACTTGGAGCAAAAGTGCAACTTTTGAAGAATGAACTGAAAACTCATATTTTGTTCTAAAACAGTGTTTGGATGTGATAACAAGCTGTTTTATCATGTTTGTAATGTTACACATGCATTTCCTAACAAGTAGGTAAGGCTTGCATTAAGGCGTTCAAAACAGCGTTTGCTGGCGTTGTAAGAGCTCTAAACAGTGTTTCTGAGCATAACTTGTGGCAAAAGTGCAACTTTTGAAGAATGAACTGAAAACTCATATTTTGTTCCAAAACAGTGTTTGGATGTGTGATAACAAGCTGTTTTATCATGTTTGTAATGTTACACATCCATTTTCTAACAAGTAGTAAGTCTTGCATTAAGGCGTTCAAAACAGCGTGTTTGCTGGCGCTGTAAGCGCTCTAAACAGTGTTTCTGAGCATAACTTGGAGCAAAAGTGCAACTTTTGAAGAATGAACTGAAAACTCATATTTGTTCCAAACAGTGTTTGGATGTGATAACAAGCTGTTTTATCATGTTTGTAATGTTACACATCCATTTTCTAACAAGTAGTAAGACTTGCATTAAGGCCGTTCAAAACAGCGTTTGCTGGCGCTGTAAGCGCTCTAAACAGTGTTTCTGAGCATAACTTGGAGCAAAAGTGCAACTTTTGAAGAATGAACTGAAAACTCATATTTTGTTCTAAAACAGTGTTTGGATGTGATAACAAGCTGTTTTATCATGTTTGTAATGTTACACATGCATTTCCAAACAAGTAGGTAAGGCTTGCATTAAGGCGTTCAAAACAGCGTTTGCTGGCGTTGTAAGAGCTCTAAACAGTGTTTCTGAGCATAACTTGTGGCAAAAGTGCAACTTTTGAAGAATGAACTGAAAAACTCATATTTTGTTCCAAAACAGTGTTTTGGATATGATAACAAGCTGTTTTATCATGTTTGTAATGTTACACATGATTTCCTAACAATGTAGTAAGGCTTGCATTAAGGCGTTCAAAACAGCGTTTGCTGGCGTTGTAAGAGCTCTAAACAGTGTTTCTGAGCATAACTTGTGGCAAAAGTGCAACTTTTGAAGAATGAAAAGAAAACTCATATTTTGAATGAAAACAGTGTTTGGATGTGATAACAAGCTGTTTTATCATGTTTGTAATGTTACACATCCATTTTCTAACAAGTAGTAAGTCTTGCATTAAGGCGTTCAAAACAGCGTTTGCTGGCGCTGTAAGCGCTCTAAACAGTGTTTCTGAGCATAACTTGGAGCAAAAGTGCAACTTTTGAAGAATGAACTGAAAACTCATATTTTGTTCTAAAACAGTGTTTGGATGTGATAACAAGCTGTTTTATCATGTTTGTAATGTTACACATGCATTTCCAAACAAGTAGTAAGTCTTGTATTAAGGCGTTCAAAACAGCGTTTGCTGGCGCTGTAAGCGCTCTAAACAGTGTTTCTGAGCATAACTTGGAGCAAAAGTGCAACTTTTGAAGAATGAACTGAAAACTCATATTTTGTTCTAAAACAGTGTTTGGATGTGATAACAAGCTGTTTTATCATGTTTGTCAATGTTACACATGCATTTCCTAACAAGTAGGTAAGGCTTGCATTAAGGCGTTCAAAACAGCGTTTGCTGGCGTTGTAAGAGCTCTAAACAGTGTTTCTGAGCATAACTTGGGGCAAAAGTGCAACTTTTCAAGAATGAAAAGAAAACTCATATTTTGAATGAAAACAGTGTTTGGATGTGATAACAAGCTGTTTTATCATGTTTGTAATGTTACACATCCATTTTCTGACAAGTAGTAAGTCTTGCATTAAGGCGTTCAAAACAGCGTTTGCTGGCGCTGTAAGCGCTCTAAACAGTGTTTCTGAGCATAACTTGGAGCAAAAGTGCAACTTTTGAAGAATGAACTGAAAACTCATATTTTGTTCCAAAACAGTGTTTGGATGTGATAACAAGCTGTTTTATCATGTTTGTAATGTTACACATGCATTTCCTAACAAGTAGTAAGTCTTGCATTAAGGCGTTCAAAACAGCGTTTGCTGGCGCTGTAAGCGCTCTAAACAGTGTTTCTGAGCATAACTTGGAGCAAAAGTGCAACTTTTGAAGAATGAACTGAAAACTCATATTTTGTTCTAAAACAGTGTTTGGATGTGATAACAAGCTGTTTTATCATGTTTGTAATGTTACACATGCATTTCCTAACAAGTAGGTAAGGCTTGCATTAAGGCGTTCAAAACAGCGTTTGCTGGCGTTGTAAGAGCTCTAAACAGTGTTTCTGAGCATAACTTGGAGCAAAAGTGCAACTTTTGAAGAATGAAAAGAAAAACTCATATTTTGTTCTAAAACAGTGTTTGGATGTGATAACAAGCTGTTTTATCATGTTTGTAATGTTACACATCCATTTTCTAACAAGAAGTAAGTCTTGCATTAAGGCGTTCAAAACAGCGTTTGCTGGCGCTGTAAGCACTCTAAACAGTGTTTCTGAGCATAACTTGGGGCAAAAGTGCAACTTTTCAAGAATGAAAAGAAAACTCATATTTTGAATGAAAACAGTGTTTGGATGTGATAACAAGCTGTTTTATCATGTTTGTAATGTTACACATCCATTTTCTAACAAGTAGTAAGTCTTGCATTAAGGCGTTCAAAACAGCGTTTGCTGGCGCTGTAAGCGCTCTAAACAGTGTTTCTGAGCATAACTTGGAGCAAAAGTGCAACTTTTGAAGAATGAACTGAAAACTCATATTTTGTTCTAAAACAGTGTTTGGATGTGATAACAAGCTGTTTTATCATGTTTGTAATGTTACACATGCATTTCCAAACAAGTAGTAAGTCTTGTATTAAGGCGTTCAAAACAGCGTTTTGCTGGCGCTGTAAGCGCTCTAAACAGTGTTTCTGAGCATAACTTGTGGCAAAAGTGCAACTTTTGAAGAATGAACTGAAAACTCATATTTTGTTCCAAAACAGTGTTTGGATGTGATAACAAGCTGTTTTATCATGTTTGTAATGTTACACATCCATTTTCTAACAAGTAGTAAGTCTTGCATTAAGGCGTTCAAAACAGCGTTTGCTGGCGCTGTAAGCGCTCTAAACAGTGTTTCTGAGCATAACTTGGAGCAAAAGTGCAACTTTTGAAGAATGAACTGAAAACTCATATTTTTGTTCCAAAACAGTGTTTGGATGTGATAACAAGCTGTTTTATCATGTTTGTAATGTTACACATCCATTTTCTAACAAGTAGTAAGACTTGCATTAAGGCGTTCAAAACAGCGATTGCTGGCGCTGTAAGCGCTCTAAACAGTGTTTCTGAGCATAACTTGGAGCAAAAGTGCAACTTTTGAAGAATGAACTGAAAACTCATATTTTGTTCTAAAACAGTGTTTGGATGTGATAACAAGCTGTTTTATCATGTTTGTAATGTTACACATGCATTTCCTAACAAGTAGGTAAGGCTTGCATTAAGGCGTTCAAAACAGCGTTTGCTGGCGTTGTAAGAGCTCTAAACAGTGTTTCTGAGCATAACTTGGGGCAAAAGTGCAACTTTTCAAGAATGAAAAGAAAACTCATATTTTGAATGAAAACAGTGTTTGGATGTGATAACAAGCTGTTTTATCATGTTTGTAATGTTACACATCCATTTTCTGACAAGTAGTAAGTCTTGCATTAAGGCGTTCAAAACAGCGTTTGCTGGCGCTGTAAGCGCTCTAAACAGTGTTTCTGAGCATAACTTGGAGCAAAAGTGCAACTTTTGAAGAATGAACTGAAAACTCATATTTTGTTCCAAAACAGTGTTTGGATGTGATAACAAGCTGTTTTATCATGTTTGTTAATGTTACACATGCATTTCCTAACAAGTAGTAAGTCTTGCATTAAGGCGTTTCAAAACAGCGTTTGCTGGCGCTGTAAGCGCTCTAAACAGTGTTTCTGAGCATAACTTGGAGCAAAAGTGCAACTTTTGAAGAATGAACTGAAAACTCATATTTTGTTCTAAAACAGTGTTTGGATGTGATAACAAGCTGTTTTGATCATGTTTGTAATGTTACACATGCATTTCCTAACAAGTAGGTAAGGCTTGCATTAAGGCGTTCAAAACAGCGTTTGCTGGCGTTGTAAGAGCTCTAAACAGTGTTTCTGAGGCATAACTTGGAGCAAAAGTGCAACTTTTGAAGAATGAAAAGAAAACTCATATTTTGTTCTAAAACAGTGTTTGGATGTGATAACAAGCTGTTTTATCATGTTTGTAATGTTACACATCCATTTTCTAACAAGAAGTAAGTCTTGCATTAAGGCGTTCAAAACAGCGTTTGCTGGCGCTGTAAGCACTCTAAACAGTGTTTCTGAGCATAACTTGGAGCAAAAGTGCAACTTTTGAAGAATGAACTGAAAACTCATTATTTTGTTCTAAAACAGTGTTTGGATGTGATAACAAGCTGTTTTATCATGTTTGTAATGTTACACATGCATTTCCTAACAAGTAGGTAAGGCTTGCATTAAGGCGTTCAAAACAGCGTTTGCTGGCGTTGTAAGAGCTCTAAACAGTGTTTCTGAGCATAACTTGGGGCAAAAGTGCAACTTTTCAAGAATGAAAAGAAAACTCATATTTTGAATGAAAACAGTGTTTGGATGTGATAACAAGCTGTTTTATCATGTTTGTAATGTTACACATCCATTTTCTAACAAGTAGTAAGTCTTGCATTAAGGCGTTCAAAACAGCGTTTTGCTGGCGCTGTAAGCGCTCTAAACAGTGTTTCTGAGCATAACTTGGAGGCAAAAGTGCAACTTTTGAAGAATGAACTGAAAACTCATATTTTGTTCCAAAACAGTGTTTGGATGTGATAACAAGCTGTTTTATCATGTTTGTAATGTTACACATGCATTTCCAAACAAGTAGGTAAGGCTTGCATTAAGGCGTTCAAAACAGCGTTTGCTGGCGTTGTAAGAGCTCTAAACAGTGTTTTCTGAGCATAACTTGGGGCAAAAGTGCAACTTTTCAAGAATGAAAAGAAAACTCATATTTTGAATGAAAACAGTGTTTGGATGTGATAACAAGCTGTTTTATCATGTTTGTAATGTTACACATCCATTTTCTAACAAGTAGTAAGTCTTGCATTAAGGCGTTCAAAACAGCGTTTGCTGGCGCTGTAAGCGCTCTAAACAGTGTTTCTGAGCATAACTTGGAGCAAAAGTGCAACTTTTGAAGAATGAACTGAAAACTCATATTTTGTTCTAAAACAGTGTTTGGATGTGATAACAAGCTGTTATATCATGTTTGTAATGTTACACATGCATTCCAAACAAGTAGGTAAGGCTTGCATTAAGGCGTTCAAAACAGCGTTTGCTGGCGTTGTAAGAGCTCTAAACAGTGTTTCTGAGCATAACTTGTGGCAAAAGTGCAACTTTTGAAGAATGAACTGAAAACTCATATTTTGTTCCAAAACAGTGTTTGGATATGATAACAAGCTGTTTTATCATGTTTGTAATGTTACACATGCATTTCCTAACAAGTAGTAAGGCTTGCATTAAGGCGTTCAAAACAGCGTTTGCTGGGCGTTGTAAGAGCTCTAAACAGTGTTTCTGAGCATAACTTGTGGCAAAAGTGCAACTTTTGAAGAATGAAAAGAAAACTCATATTTTGAATGAAAACAGTGTTTGGATGTGATAACAAAGCTGTTTTATCATGTTTGTAATGTTACACATCCATTTTCTAACAAGTAGTAAGTCTTGCATTAAGGCGTTCAAAACAGCGTTTGCTGGCGCTGTAAGCGCTCTAAACAGTGTTTCTGAGCATAACTTGGAGCAAAAGTGCAACTTTTGAAGAATGAACTGAAAACTCATATTTTGTTCTAAAACAGTGTTTGAATGTGATAACAAGCTGTTTTATCATGTTTGTAATGTTACACATGCATTTCCAAACAAGTAGTAAGTCTTGTATTAAGGCGTTCAAAACAGCGTTTGCTGGCGCTGTAAGCGCTCTAAACAGTGTTTCTGAGCATAACTTGGAGCAAAAGTGCAACTTTTGAAGGAATGAACTGAAAACTCATATTTTGTTCTAAAACAGTGTTTGGATGTGATAACAAGCTGTTTTATCATGTTTGTAATGTTACACATGCATTTCCTAACAAGTAGGTAAGGCTTGCATTAAGGGCGTTCAAAACAGCGTTTGCTGGCGTTTGTAAGAGCTCTAAACAGTGTTTCTGAGCATAACTTGGGGCAAAAGTGCAACTTTTCAAGAATGAAAAGAAAACTCATATTTTGAATGAAAACAGTGTTTGGATGTGATAACAAGCTGTTTTATCATGTTTGTAATGTTACACATCCATTTTCTAACAAGTAGTAAGTCTTGCATTAAGGCGTTCAAAACAGCGTTTGCTGGCGCTGTAAGCGCTCTAAACAGTGTTTCTGAGCATAACTTGGGGCAAAAGTGCAACTTTTCAAGAATGAAAAGAAAACTCATATTTTGAATGAAAACAGTGTTTGGATGTGATAACAAGCTGTTTTATCATGTTTGTAATGTTACACATCCATTTTCTGACAAGTAGTAAGTCTTGCATTAAGGCGTTCAAAACAGCGTTTGCTGGCGCTGTAAGCGCTCTAAACAGTGTTTCTGAGCATAACTTGGAGCAAAAGTGCAACTTTTGAAGAATGAACTGAAAACTCATATTTTGTTCCAAAACAGTGTTTGGATGTGATAACAAGCTGTTTTATCATGTTTGTAATGTTACACATGCATTTCCTAACAAGTAGTAAGTCTTGCATTAAGGCGTTCAAAACAGCGTTTGCTGGCGCTGTAAGCGCTCTAAACAGTGTTTCTGAGCATAACTTGGAGCAAAAGTGCAACTTTTGAAGAATGAACTGAAAACTCATATTTTTGTTCTAAAACAGTGTTTGGATGTGATAACAAGCTGTTTTATCATGTTTGTAATGTTACACATGCATTTCCTAACAAGTAGGTAAGGCTTGCATTAAGGCGTTCAAACAGCGTTTGCTGGCGTTGTAAGAGCTCTAAACAGTGTTTCTGAGCATAACTTGGAGCAAAAGTGCAACTTTTGAAGAATGAAAAGAAAACTCATATTTTGTTCTAAAACAGTGTTTGGATGTGATAACAAGCTGTTTTATCATGTTTTGTAATGTTACACATCCATTTTCTAACAAGTAGTAAGTCTTGCATTAAGGCGTTCAAAACAGCGTTTGCTGGCGCTGTAAGCACTCTAAACAGTGTTTCTGAGCATAACTTGGAGCAAAAAGTGCAACTTTTGAAGAATGAACTGAAAACTCATATTTTGTTCTAAAACAGTGTTTGGATGTGATAACAAGCTGTTTTATCATGTTTTGTAATGTTACACATGCATTTCCTAACAAGTAGGTAAGGCTTGCATTAAGGCGTTCAAAACAGCGTTTGCTGGCGTTGTAAGAGCTCTAAACAGTGTTTTCTGAGCATAACTTGGGGCAAAAGTGCAACTTTTCAAGAATGAAAAGAAAACTCATATTTTGAATGAAAACAGTGTTTGGATGTGATAACAAGCTGTTTTATCATGTTTGTAATGTTACACATCCATTTTCTAACAAGTAGTAAGTCTTGCATTAAGGCGTTCAAACAGCGTTTGCTGGCGCTGTAAGCGCTCTAAACAGTGTTTCTGAGCATAACTTGGAGCAAAAGTGCAACTTTTGAAGAATGAACTGAAAACTCATATTTTGTTCTAAAACAGTGTTTGGATGTGATAACAAGCTTGTTTTATCATGTTTGTAATGTTACACATGCATTTCCAAACAAGTAGTTAAGTCTTGTATTAAGGCGTTCAAAACAGGCGTTTGCTGGCGCTGTAAGCGCTCTAAACAGTGTTTCTGAGCATAACTTGGAGCAAAAGTGCAACTTTTGAAGAATGAACTGAAAACTCATATTTTGTTCTAAAACAGTGTTTGGATGTGATAACAAGCTGTTTTATCATGTTTGTAATGTTACACATGCATTTCCTAACAAGTAGGTAAGGCTTGCATTAAGGCGTTCAAAACAGCGTTTGCTGGCGTTGTAAGAGCTCTAAACAGTGTTTCTGAGCATAACTTGTGGCAAAAGTGCAACTTTTGAAGAATGAACTGAAAACTCATATTTTGTTCCAAAACAGTGTTTGGATGTGATAACAAGCTGTTTTATCATGTTTGTAATGTTACACATCCATTTTCTAACAAGTAGTAAGTCTTGCATTAAGGCGTTCAAAACAGCGTTTGCTGGCGCTGTAAGCGCTCTAAACAGTGTTTTCTGAGCATAACTTGGAGCAAAAGTGCAACTTTTGAAGAATGAACTGAAAACTCATAATTTTGTTCCAAAACAGTGTTTGGATGTTGATAACAAGCTGTTTTATCATGTTTGTAATGTTACACATGCATTTCCTAACAAGTAGTAAGTCTTGCATTAAGGCGTTCAAAACAGCGTTTGCTGGCGCTGTAAGCGCTCTAAACAGTGTTTCTGAGCATAACTTGGAGCAAAAAGTGCAACTTTTGAAGAATGAACTGAAAACTCATATTTTGTTCTAAAACAGTGTTTTGGATGTGATAACAAGCTGTTTTATCATGTTTGTAATGTTACACATGCATTTCCTAACAAGTAGGTAAGGCTTGCATTAAGGCGTTCAAAACAGCGTTTGCTGGCGTTGTAAGAGCTCTAAACAGGTGTTTCTGAGCATAACTTGGGGCAAAAGTGCAACTTTTCAAGAATGAAAAGAAAACTCATATTTTGAATGAAAACAGTGTTTTGGATGTGATAACAAGCTGTTTTATCATGTTTGTATTGTTACACATCCATTTTCTAACAAGTAGTAAGACTTGCATTAGGCGTTCAAAACAGCGTTTGCTGGCGCTGTAAGCGCTCTAAACAGTGTTTCTGAGCATAACTTGGAGCAAAAGTGCAACTTTTGAAGAATGAACTGAAACTCATATTTTGTTCTAAAACAGTGTTTGGATGTGATAACAAGCTGTTTTATCATGTTTGTAATGTTACACATGCATTTCCAAACAAGTAGTAAGTCTTGTATTAAGGCGTTCAAAACAGCGTTTGCTGGCGCTGTAAGCGCTCTAAACAGTGTTTCTGAGCATAACTTGGAGCAAAAGTGCAACTTTTGAAGAATGAACTGAAAACTCATATTTTGTTCCAAAACAGTGTTTGGATGTGATAACAAGCTGTTTTATCATTATGTTTGTAATGTTACACATGCATTTCCTAACAAGTAGTAAGTCTTGCATTAAGGCGTTCAAAACAGCGTTTGCTGGCGCTGTAAGCGCTCTAAACAGTGTTTCTGAGCATAACTTGGGAGCAAAAGTGCAACTTTTGAAGAATGAACTGAAAACTCATATTTTGTTCTAAAACAGTGTTTGGATGTGATAACAAGCTGTTTTATCATGTTTGTAATGTTACACATGCATTTCCTAACAAGTAGGTAAGGCTTGCATTAAGGCGTTCAAAACAGCGGTTTGCTGGCGTTGTAAGAGCTCTAAACAGTGTTTCTGAGCATAACTTGGAGCAAAAGTGCAACTTTTGAAGAATGAAAAGAAAACTCATATTTTGTTCTAAAACAGTGTTTGGATGTGATAACAAGCTGTTTTATCATGTTTGTAATGTTACACATCCATTTTCTAACAAGTAGTAAGTCTTGCATTAAGGCGTTCAAAACAGCGTTTGCTGGCGCTGTAAGCACTCTAAACAGTGTTTCTGAGCATAACTTGGAGCAAAAAGTGCAACTTTTGAAGAATGAACTGAAAACTCATATTTTGTTCTAAAACAGTGTTTGGATGTGATAACAAGCTGTTTTATCATGTTTGTAATGTTACACATGCATTTCCTAACAAGTAGGTAAGGCTTGCATTAAGGCGTTCAAAACAGCGTTTGCTGGCGTTGTAAGAGCTCTAAACAGTGTTTCTGAGCATAACTTGGGGCAAAAGTGCAACTTTTCAAGAATGAAAAGAAAACTCATATTTTGAATGAAAACAGTGTTTGGATTGTGATAACAAGCTGTTTTATCATGTTTGTAATGTTACACATGCATTTCCAAACAAGTAGTAAGTCTTGTATTAAGGCGTTCAAAACAGCGTTTGCTGGCGCTGTAAGCGCTCTAAACAGTGTTTCTGAGCATAACTTGGAGCAAAAGTGCAACTTTTGAAGAATGAACTGAAAACTCATATTTTGTTCCAAAACAGTGTTTGGATGTGATAACAAGCTGTTTTATCATGTTTGTAATGTTACACATCCATTTTCTAACAAGTAGTAAGACTTGCATTAAGGCGTTCAAAACAGCGTTTGCTGGCGCTGTAAGCGCTCTAAACAGTGTTTCTGAGCATAACTTGGAGCAAAAGTGCAACTTTTGAAGAATGAACTGAAAACTCATATTTTGTTCTAAAACAGTGTTTGGATGTGATAACAAGCTGTTTTATCATGTTTGTAATGTTACACATGCATTTCCAAACAAGTAGGTAAGGCTTGCATTAAGGCGTTCAAAACAGCGTTTGCTGGCGTTGTAAGAGCTCTAAACAGTGTTTCTGAGCATAACTTGTGGCAAAAGTGCAACTTTTGAAGAATGAACTGAAAACTCATATTTTGTTCCAAAACAGTGTTTGGATATGATAACAAGCTGTTTTATCATGTTTGTAATGTTACACATGCATTTCCTAACAAGTAGTAAGGCTTGCATTAAGGCGTTCAAAACAGCGTTTGCCTGGCGTTGTAAGAGCTCTAAACAGTGTTTCTGAGCAATAACTTGTGGCAAAAGTGCAACTTTTGAAGAATGAAAAGAAAACTCATATTTTGAATGAAAACAGTGTTTGGATGTGATAACAAGCTGTTTTATCATGTTTGTAATGTTACACATCCATTTTCTAACAAGTAGTAAGTCTTGCATTAAGGCGTTCAAAACAGCGTTTGCTGGCGCTGTAAGCGCTCTAAACAGTGTTTTCTGAGCATAACTTGGAGCAAAAGTGCAACTTTTGAAGAATGAACTGAAAACTCATATTTTGTTCTAAAACAGTGTTTGGATGTGATAACAAGCTGTTTTATCATGTTTGTAATGTTACACATGCATTTCCAAACAAGTAGTAAGTCTTGTATTAAGGCGTTCAAAACAGCGTTTGCTGGCGCTGTAAGCACTCTAAACAGTGTTTCTGAGCATAACTTGGAGCAAAAGTGCAACTTTTGAAGAATGAACTGAAAACTCATATTTTGTTCTAAAACAGTGTTTGGATGTGATAACAAGCTGTTTTATCATGTTTGTAATGTTACACATGCATTTCCTAACAAGTAGGTAAGGCATGCATTAAGGCGTTCAAAACAGCGTTTGCTGGCGTTTGTAAGAGCTCTAAACAGTGTTTCTGAGCATAACTTGGGGCAAAAAGTGCAACTTTTCAAGAATGAAAAGAAAACTCATATTTTGAATGAAAACAGTGTTTGGATGTGATAACAAGCTGTTTTATCATGTTTGTAATGTTACACATCCATTTTCTGACAAGTAGTAAGTCTTGCATTAAGGCGTTCAAAACAGCGTTTGCTGGCGCTGTAAGCGCTCTAAACAGTGTTTCTGAGCATAACTTGGAGCAAAAGTGCAACTTTTGAAGAATGAACTGAAAACTCATATTTTTGTTCCAAAACAGTGTTTGGATGTGATAACAAGCTGTTTTATCATGTTTGTAATGTTACACATGCATTTCCTAACAAGTAGTAAGTCTTGCATTAAGGCGTTCAAAACAGCGTTTGCTGGCGCTGTAAGCGCTCTAAACAGTGTTTCTGAGCATAACTTGGAGCAAAAGTGCAACTTTTGAAGAATGAACTGAAAACTCATATTTTGTTCTAAAACAGTGTTTGGATGTGATAACAAGCTGTTTTATCATGTTTGTAATGTTACACTTGCATTTCCTAACAAGTAGGTAAGGCTTGCATTAAGGCGTTCAAAACAGCGTTTGCTGGCGTTGTAAGAGCTCTAAACAGTGTTTCTGAGCATAACTTGGAGCAAAAGTGCAACTTTTGAAGAATGAAAAGAAAACTCATATTTTGTTCTAAAACAGTGTTTGGATGTGATAACAAGCTGTTTTATCATGTTTGTAATGTTACACATCCATTTTCTAACAAGAAGTAAGTCTTGCATTAAGGCGTTCAAAACAGCGTTTGCTGGCGCTGTAAGCACTCTAAACAGTGTTTCTGAGCATAACTTGGAGCAAAAGTGCAACTTTTGAAGAATGAACTGAAAACTCATATTTTGTTCTAAAACAGTGTTTGGATGTGATAACAAGCTGTTTTATCATGTTTGTAATGTTACACATGCATTTCCTAACAAGTAGGTAAGGCTTGCATTAAGGCGTTCAAAACAGCGTTTGCTGGCGTTGTAAGAGCTCTAAACAGTGTTTCTGAGCATAACTTGTGGCAAAAGTGCAACTTTTGAAGAATGAACTGAAAACTCATATTTTGTTCCAAAACAGTGTTTGGATATGATAACAAGCTGTTTTATCATGTTTGTAATGTTACACATGCATTTCCTAACAAGTAGTAAGGCTTGCATTAAGGCGTTCAAAACAGCGTTTGCTGGCGTTGTAAGAGCTCTAAACAGTGTTTCTGAGCATAACTTGTGGCAAAAGTGCAACTTTTGAAGAATGAAAAGA
Source organism: Brachyhypopomus gauderio (assembly GCF_052324685.1). Taxonomy (NCBI): domain Eukaryota; kingdom Metazoa; phylum Chordata; class Actinopteri; order Gymnotiformes; family Hypopomidae; genus Brachyhypopomus; species Brachyhypopomus gauderio. The sequence continues at coordinate 41,022 of NW_027507402.1, forward strand.
AAACTCATATTTTGAATGAAAACAGTGTTTGGATGTGATAACAAGCTGTTTTATCATGTTTGTAATGTTACACATCCATTTTCTAACAAGTAGTAAGTCTTGCATTAAGGCGTTCAAAACAGCGTTTGCTGGCGCTGTAAGCGCTCTAAACAGTGTTTCTGAGCATAACTTGGAGCAAAAGTGCAACTTTTGAAGAATGAACTGAAAACTCATATTTTGTTCTAAAACAGTGTTTGGATGGTGATAACAAGCTGTTTTATCATGTTTGTAATGTTACACATGCATTTCCAAACAAGTAGTAAGTCTTGTATTAAGGCGTTCAAAACAGCGTTTTGCTGGCGCTGTAAGCACTCTAAACAGTGTTTCTGAGCATAACTTGGAGCAAAAGTGCAACTTTTGAAGAATGAACTGAAAACTCATATTTTGTTCTAAACAGTGTTTGGATGTGATAACAAGCTGTTTTATCATGTTTGTAATGTTACACATGCATTTCCTAACAAGTAGGTAAGGCTTGCATTAAGGCGTTCAAAACAGCGTTTAGCTGGCGTTGTAAGAGCTCTAAACAGTGTTTCTGAGCATAACTTGGGGCAAAAAGTGCAACTTTTCAAGAATGAAAAGAAAACTCATATTTTGAATGAAAACAGTGTTTG